>NC_087472.1:113329895-113520392 GCF_036321535.1 Camelus dromedarius
ACAGAAGATACATGTTGTAAAGCCAAAGAAATAGAAAAAAAAAAAAAAGACTGCGTGCTGAGTTCGCCATGAACATGTGAAAGAGAACCAGTTCTGGACGTGTTCTGCCAGGATCGTCAAAGGAGATCAAACTCCATACATGTTCATGGAAAGATAAAATACTGTGTATAAAACTGGATTTAAAAAGAAGTTTGTTCTGTGCAGCACAGGGAACTCTATTCAATATCTTGTAGTAACCTTTAATGAAAAAGAATCTGAAAATGAATATATGTATGTATGTATATGCATGGCAGGAACAGTGTGCTGTGCACCAGAGATGGACACATTGTAACTGACTGTACTTCAATAAAAAAAAAAGAAAATAACAGCAGAGCTAAGACTGGTTTGGTTTCATTTCACCTTGGCCACAAGAAATGACACAATGATACTGGACTAGCAAGCACTGATGAGGGGAAAGAAATCATTAAAACTCCCACAGAGGAAGCCGTTGTAGAATTATCTGTTGCTCCAAAAATCTTGTTAAAATAAATTTCAGTATACTTAATACAATGAGCAACATTCCTCTCAGGAACTGTGCAGGACTGGAAACTCGGTGGAACAGGAAACCACTTCCTAAGGAAATGAATGAGTCCTGCAGCCAAATAAATGTACCTGTGACTCGAACATTTTTTGCATTATGCAAAATATTTGCACCCAGAGCTGTTAGAAAGCTTAAAGAGGGTTTGATTCTTAATCCACACTTCATAAAGACATTAAAGCGAAACAGATTATGAGTTTTCAAACATCTTGCCAAAATCAGGGCACAGGCAAATCCTCCTTGTCTTCAAATAATCCATCAAGCCATGGAGCGGGAGGCAAAATATCTTTAATACGATTTTCTAACTATGACTAACTAATTTGCATATTCTTCTGTGAGGGATAAAACCGAAATGAGTTGATTGGAATGCGTTTGGTACTTTAGATCATTGCTCCTTAAAAAGGCTGACAAGTCTTCCCATGTTAAAATCTGGGATCAAAAACCTTTTGAAGAATTAAAGTATTTGCTAAAATCCCCTCAACTGTCATGTGCTACCAAAAAAGAAAAAAAGAACTAACATTTGTTTGGGAAAGAGACTTGTCTAAGATGGGACATTTTAAGAACCAGGCATCTATTAAATTGCTGAAATGTTTTATCTTTTCTATAATTTCAGAGATGCAGGGGAGTCCCCAGGGGGGACCCTGTTTCATCCGTGGAAAATGCAAGTGGGGCCGCTACAAGTCCCCGGCGACTGAACGCCCACACCAGCTGCAGAATCGACGAGGCCGTCCCTTCCTGGTGAGTGAATGTGTGTGTGCACGTGAGTGAGCGGCGTGTGCGTTCCACCAGCTACTTAGTGGAAAATACGATTCTTTCTGTTAAATTGAAGTGTCGTCGATTTACACTTGTGTTAATTTTTGGTGTGCGGCATAGTGACTCAGTTACACATGTGTATGCATGTTCCTTTTCAGCTTTTCCGTTACAGGCTGTTACAAGGTGTTCAGTATAGTTACATGTTTTGTTCAGTAGGACCTTGCTGGGGACCTACTTTTGTTTCATTTTTTTTCCAGTTTTATTATGTAAAATTACTACAGTTTGCACATACACAGCATAGTGCACGTAAATACACATAAACAGTATACTGCACTTTTTTTAGTTTTCACATGTGTACTAATTATTGTTTCTAAGAAGTTAGATCTTTAGGCTTTTTAACTTACATAGTTGTCAGAGGAGTAAAGGCAACTACAAAATAAGAATCTACAGAATGCGGTCATCCAGTCATAAAGGACAGTCAGATGTGCTTACACATATTCCAGATATCAACATAATAATTAGTTCATTTGTGGCCTTATTGTTGTTGCTGTTATTTTTTAGATCCCTCATATGAATGATGTGTCATATGGCATCTTTCTTTCTCTTTCTGGCCCACTTCGCTTTTAATGACAATCTTCAGGTCCATCCATGTTGCTGCAAATGGCATTGGTTTATCCTTTTTTATGGCTGAGTAGTATTCCATAGTATAAATATACCACAACTTCTTTATCCAGTCATTTGTTGATGGACATTTGGGTTGTTTCCATGGTTTGGCTATTGTAAATAGTGCTGCTATGAGCATTGGGGTGCAGGTGTCTTGAATTTTATTTTTCTCTGGATATATGCCCAGGAGTGGGATTGCTCAATCACATGGTAACTGTATTTTCAGTTTTTTAAGGAACCTCTATACTGCTTTCCACAGTGGCTGCACCAGTCTAAAGTCCACCAGCAGTGTAGGAGGGTTCCCTTTTCTCCACACCCTCTCCAGCATCTATCATTTGTAGACTTTTCAATCATGGCCATTCTGACTGGTGTGAAGTGATATTGCAGTTTTGATCTGCATTTCTTTTGACAATGAGCGACGCTGAGCAGTTTTTCATGTGCCCGTTGGCCATTTGTACGTCTTCACTGGAGAATTGCTTGTTTAGGTCTTCTGCCCATTTTTGGATTGGGTTGCTTGTTTCTTTGATATTAAGGTGTATGAGCTGTTTGTATATTTTGGAAATTAGTCCCCTTGCCAGTCACATCATTTGGAAATATTTTCTCCCATTCTGTAGGTTGTCTTTTTGTTTTCTTGATGGTATCCTTAGCTGTGCAGCTGTTGATTTGTTTTATATGTAGTGTGTATCTGCTAATCCCAAACTCCTGACTTACCCCTCCATCTCCTTTTCTCTCCTGGTAACCGTAAGTTTGTTTTCTATGTCTGGGACTCTGCTTCTATTTTGTAAATAAGTTCATTTGTGTCATTTTTTTTTTTTTAGATTCCATGTATAAGTGATACCAGATGATAAATCTTTCTTTCTTTCTCTGAATTACTTCATTTAGTGTGATAATTTCTAGGTCCATCCAGGTTGCTGCTTTTAAATTGCTTTATTTTATTCTTTTTCATGGCTGAGTAGTATTCCATTGCATAAATAGACCACATCTTCTTTATCCAGTCATCTGTTGATGGACATTTGGGTTCTTCCATATCTTGGCTAATGTCAGTAGTGCTGCTGTGAACACTGGAGTGCATGTATTTTTCCAAATTAGAGTTTTCTTTGGATATATGCCCAGGAGTGGAATTGCTGGAGCATATGGTAGCTCTGTTTTCAGTTTTATAAGGAATCTCCATCCTGTTCTCCATAATGGCTGTACAAAACTACATTCCCATCAACAGTGTAGAAGGTTCCCTTTTCTCCACACTCTTCTCCAGCACTTATCGTTTGTGGACTGAAAAATAGAGTTCTTAACATTGACCTTGCCCTACAGGTGCTGGGGAGTGAGATAGAGGATCCCCTACATTATTAATGATGTTGAACACCCTCCACAGTGGGTCTTCAGAGACAGAGATTCAACTTAAAGTTTCCCAAAGATGTGTTTTCTTGGTTCCACCTGGGACTCAGAATGAGGAGGGAGGGTACCGTCCAGCAGGGCCACCTGAAATCCATGGATCCTCTGCTGGATGTGCATTATAAGTGAGAGTCAGACACAGAAAGAGGATGGGATACAGGCAGATGCTTGATCAAGTTGTGCAGGATTTCAGCCCCGCCCCGAGCACACTGCGTATCCTGACCAGCTCCATCTCCCCAGCCGCCCTTCAAGGAAGACACTCTTCTGACCGATACTTATAAACGAGAAAATCGAGGCAGAACACAATTAGTAAATGTGGAACGGTCTGGATGCTAATTCGGACAGGGTCTTCCACTTGTGTGGAAGTGGTAGGGGCCAATGATTAATTTCAAAACATGGTCACAGTCTATTGGAAAACCCATAGGGTCTAGAATTTTAGAGATGGAAGGTCAGAAATTCTTTCTTGGACAGAAGTGTCCAGAATCCCTGGTGGAGCATTATCTGGCTTCTGCTGGAAAGTGCCCCAGGATGAGGTCACAGAACCCCATGTGGCAGCCAGCGTTCTCATCTCCCTGGTATCTGACTGGCGGGTCTTCCACAGAGAAGCAGTGGTTAGTCATAGCAGTAGTTGTAGTCACAAAGATTGTCTCCTCAGCCAGACTCCATTGGGCTCCCCTAAATCCTTTTTCAAAGAAGTCTGATTTTTGGACTTTAGTGTTCGTATCGGCTTTGCCCCATTTTAGCAAGAACACTGTTCAGTCAGTTTAACCAGAACCCTCACCCTGCATTTCTGGTCACCTCCATATGTGATCAATCTCCATATCTGGTCAGCTTTCACATCTGGTCAGTTCCACATCAGGTCACCTCCACATGTGGTCCCCTTCCCAACTGGTCACCTCCACATCTGGTCAACCCCACATCTGGTCACCTCCATATCTGGTTAACCTCCATATCTGGTCACCTCCAGATGTGATCAATCTCCATAACTGGTCACCTCCACATCTGAATAACCTCCATTTCTGGACAGCCCCCACATCTGGTCACCTCCACACATGGTCAACTCCACATCTAGTCAATTCCACATCTGGTCACTTCCACATCTGGTCACCACTATATCTGGTCAACCTCCAAATCTGTTCACCTCCATATTAAGTCAAGCTCCATATTGATCACCTCCATAACTGGCCACCTCCATATCTGTCACCTCCACATCTGGTCACTTCCACATCTGGTCCCCTTCCCAACTGGTCACCTCCACATCTGGTCAACTTCCATATCTCATCACCTCCACATATGGTCACCTCCATATCTGTTCACTTTCATATCTGTCCCCTCCACATCTGGTCACCTCCACATCTGGTCACTTCCATATGTCATCCACATGGACTCTCAGGGCACGTTTGAATTTCTTTCTTCACCCTTGGACTGGTCTGGTGAACACAGTCACCGTGGCCGCAATCAGAGAACCATGGGGAGCTTTGTGGCATCTGGATGAGTTACCACGAGGCTATTCTCCAAGTCTGTGATCAGAGGCTCGGGGAAACTGACAGGGGACCAGTGTGTATCAGGAAACGGTTCCCAGCGCGTGCATGCAGCCCAGTCCTGCATCTGCCTCCGCCGCCACGTCCCTCATGTGCTCTCAGCCCTGTCCTCTGGCCGGGCATCCTGCTGGTCTCCCCGTGTCCCAGTTTGCTCTGTGTTCTGCGAGGCGAATTCCTAGGGGAGTCTGCATCTTCCTGACGCAGATTGCTTGTGACTTAAATCCTGTCTCTGGCTCGCCATCAGGCTGACAGGCGGTCTGATCTGGAAGGTCTTTGGGGACCTCCATTTTCAGACAGGAAAACCAAAGTTCACACCGGGTCTGTGGTATGTTTGGTAACGGGACCATGTCTGGGCATTTTCAATGCTAAGAACATGTCCATGACTATTGAGGCTTGGATTTAAGCTCGTATGCCTGGAATCATTAGTTATACGTGTGTTTCTGTGTGTGTAACACGCACATACATGCCCCACACACATATACACCTACCTCATACTTACAACTACACTTCGTCTATTACACTTAATTAAAAGCATAACTATTAAAGTTCATTTACTAAAAGTATACTTTCCATCTACAAATTGGACAATCTGTCTTAACGTATTTTAAAACATTTATGATACACAATTTCCCCCATGACGGAAGAGATCAGAAACTTTGTTCTTTTTTGTTCCAACATCACAGATGCAGGGACGATAAGAAGGTAGCGATTAATTATCGCATGTCCCCCAGGGGGCCAGTTTCTTGCATTGGGAACCATTTCCAGCGTAACTTCTTTCTCTTGCTGTACCTTGGACCCCTGCCCACAGCCCCCTGGGGTGGGAGAAATAACCCATTAGGTATTGTACACTCAGAATGATGTTTAACCAAACATCTGGGCACCCCATGACTCGACAAGTTGAAATGTAAAATTAACCCCCACAGATCTAGGCTGTGTCTTTCTCCTCTACTTGGGGAGAAAGACGGAATCCGGAAAAAAGTGAGACAGCTCAGATACGAAGGAAAAGGAAAAACATTTGCAGGTACTTCTGTTTAGGGCTTTTTTCCCCCCTCTCCTGCAAGGGCTTGAATTCTAGGTGGATTGATTTTGTTCTCATTTTTCGCATGTTCGCTTTCAAATTTGGGGAAAGTGAATTATCCATCAATGGATCTTTAAGTTTGAAACAACAGTCCAGGTGTTCATAAATTCGCTCTCCTGCTTTCGGGGATCTGCAGACGCTGTCCAGGGAGAAAAGCAGGATCCTCTCTTAAGACTCTGAAAAAGCTCAGGCTGGCTGAGGGCAGATTCAGGGACGGGCCTGGGGGCGGGGAGTACGGGGCACAGAGCGGGGGACTGTAGCTGGGAGAAGAGGGATCCGAAATTTGAGGAAAAGGTGGGGGTCTAGTCTTAATGTGTCAAGTGACAGTTGTCAAGTTTCTGGCTGCAGCTGGGAGTTACCGTGGGCTGGAATCCTTACAGCTGGATCAAACTGTCACCTTCTTCATCTTGTATCAGCCCTAAGTGGACTCAGATTGGGTATTAGTCAGGGTTCTCCAGGGAGACAGAATCAATACGATCGATCAGTTGATCGATTGATCTGTCCATCCATCCATCCATCCACCCACCCAATCCATTCTACATATCTATCTTATCTTACCTATCAATCTATCCATCCTATCTATCCATCCATCCATCCATCTGTCCATCTGTCCATCTATCTTTCTTCCTGCCTGTCTATCTATCTATCTACCTATCTGTCAAGATTATTTTAAGGAACTGGCTCATGCAGTAAGAGGAGTTGGCAAGTCCAGAATCTTCAGGGTAGACCAGCAGGGTGAAGACCCCAGGAAAGAGCTGATGTGGTGGCTGAAACCCAGAGACTGTCTGCTGGCAGAATTCCTTCTTGCTTAGGGGAGGTTCGTCCTTATGCAATTAGAGGAGGCCCACCCACACTGGGGAGGACCACCTGCTTGAGTCATCCACCAAAGTAAATGTTCATCTTATACCAAAAAAAAAAAAAAACAAAAAAAAAAACCCACACACCCTCACAGAAACATCCAAAATAAGATTTGACCATAGATCTGGGCACCGTGATTCAGCCAAGCTGACCCATAAAATCAGCCATCAGAGATCTACCCCCTGACCCAGGGAGACAGAGGCCCATGAGAAATCAACCAGAGACCTTGCCGGGGACAAGATCATTTTTGCAGAAACAAGGCAGACAACTTCAGAGACTTCTTCAGGCTTCTCGAACTTTACCGTGTCTATGAGTTCCTGGGGATCTTGTGAAAATCCAGATTCTGATCCAGCATGTCTGGGGTAGGGCTGAGGCTTCTGGATTTCTAACAAGCTCCTGGGTGAGGCCAATGGTGCTGGTCCATGGACCACACTTGGGGCATCCGTGGATAGACTTGGAGCATCTGTAGATAGACTTGGAGCATCCATGGATAGACTTGGAGCATCCATGGATAGACTTGGAGCATCCATGGATAGACCTTCACCCTCCAAAACCCAGGACAACTCTGAACCAGGCACAACCAGTGTCTGGATTTCTGGTCTCCACAGGGCCTCTTCCCCTGAGGCTCCGGAAATCCTTGAGTATCATCTGAGCAAGATATGCCCAAACACCAGGAGGCCAGGTGCCCTGGAAGGTGGTGGCCACCCAGGATGTCTTCTGGGTCCTTAGCTCTGTGTAGTCAGGCAGGAAGCCTGTTTCCTGCATGAGACAACATGATGACCAGCGTGTACAGATTCCTAAGGCTTGGACAGAAGTATTCACCCCGATTAAAATGCAAGGCAGGCAGGATGGAGAGAGAACGCAGGTAAACAGACTCCCACCCGCTCTCCAAGTCCAGCTGCACAAAGCCATTCATAACACCCAGCTGCCCCCTCAACCATGTTGACTATGCCTCATTTAGAACCAATGGGGGGCCATGGTGGGTCTTCCATGCCAGCCTTTGCAGAATGACTTCAGGGGTCGGTCTTAAAGGGGATGCACGGACCACAGAATTGGGTGGGCATGTGGAAATCTATCTTCATCTGTGGCCCAGGCCACGGCCCATCCCCAGAGCTCCAAGCCCATATACCCGGCACTGATGACGTGAGGAGCTCGAAAATTTATCCCAATCTCTATTCCTCCGGATTCCTTAATAATGCACATGAAAATCACATTGTGTTAGCTATTAATATAATTAAACTATATATACACACACACTTGGTGCCCAGAAGACAATAGTGACATAGTTTAATTATATTAATAGCCAGTGCAATATAAATTTATTAATATATAAATGCGTATTTCTATATTAAGTGCAAATATGCATTTAATATACTTAATAGAAATATGTTTATATGTAAACATATGGTTAATATATTTAATAGAAATTTAATTATATATAAATGTTTTATATACATTAATTATAGAAGTATATATTTAATATAAACTTATACATAATATATTTAATATTTAACAAGTTTAATTATATATAAATATATATTTCATGTATTTAACAAGTATATTTATATATATTTCTGTATATTTAATAGAAACATATGTAATTGTACATAAATATATATTCCATATACTTAATAGAAATCTATTTAATTGTGTATAAATATACACTTCATATATTTAATAGAAATACATTTACTTATATAGGAATATATTAAACATGTAAGTATTAAATATAAGTATATATTTAATAGAAAAATATTTAATTATATATATAAATATGTATTTCCAAAACCAAAAAGGAATAAATATAATATGCGACTCCAAAGCTGTCTGCAAAATGGAGACAGCACAAATGCCCGCGGCTTTAAGCTGCCCGATTGGGGTGTTTCGCCCTGGCAGGCGCCAGGGGACAGAGGCCCGACCTTGCTGCCCTCGCAGAGGGAGGAACCCGTTTGCCCGAGGGACGCTCGCTGGGCGACCGGCCGGCCTGGGCTGGGATCCCAGGGAGCGGGCCGCAGACCCGTGTGCCGACAGGCCCGTGTGTCCCGGGAGCCGCTCTTAGCAGGGACCCGGGCACGACTGAGCCGGGGCAGGTGTGCCCCGGGAGACTGTCTGCGGTGGTGTGCAAGCCGCGCCAGGGCCTCACCGCGGGTGGGAACCTGCACCGCGGTTGCCGGTGTCTGGGCAGCTCCCCTGACACCTTCTGTGTTCACCACGGAGAAGCGAGGCCGGGGAGGGGCCCTTGCCTGCAGCCAGCGGGACCCATGCCCAGTCACCGAGGGTCCCCTTAGAAAGCGGCCTGAGCAAACGATCCTGCAGCCCCCTTCTTGTGCCCAGTCACTGGGGACAGAGGGGGTGTTCATCCCCACCGTCCCCAGTGACAATAGAGATAAAAACCGGTGTGGGTTAAGTGCCCGCTGAGTCCCAGTGGATGCATGAAACGCTCACAACCTAGCTGAGGAGTAACCCATTGCACAGGGTAAGGAACATAAGTTTACAGAGAACTAAGTCATCATTCAAGGTCCCTTCACTGCTCAGGGCTAGCGTGTCTCCCGTTGACCTGAAATGCTCCAGAATCCTCTTCTGTGGTCACCTGGTGACCACGTTTCCATAAACAAAGCATCTAAACCCACTTGCCTCCAAATCCGAGATGGCGCACGGCAGACTGGATTTCGTACGTCCTGAGGGCTCACAGATCTTTTCTGCCTCCCTTCCTTGGTTCCACCTCTTTGTGCATGAATTCAACACGGACTTACTCATCCCGGGCTTCTCGGTGCCGGTCACCATTCTGGTTCCAGTGCAGGAACCAAGTCAGACGTCCCTGTTCCACGTCCATCCCCGGGGGAAGAGCCAGCCGTGAGCGAAGATGCAGATAGATGACACACATCGTGTGCCTTCACGGCGTGGTCTGTTTCTACGTGAGAGTTCTGAGAAAGAGGAAGGAGAGGACAGAGTGACCAGGGGTCCTGTGGCTGGGGCAGGCTTCTAGGAGAGGTGACATGTATCCAGACTTATCCATTTATCCAGATGAGGTCAAGGGGGAAAGGAGCAGGCTGTGTAGACGGGAGGGCAGCAGAGCTGGACGCAGCTCAAGTGGACGTGGGTGCCAGAGGATGAGGCCAGAGACCACAGGGACGGGGCAGGTCTCGTGTCACGTGGACTTTGGACTTTTTCTCGGATGGAACCGATTCTTTTGATGGTGCACGCATACCCCCTCGGAATTCCTTGCCATTCCTAGGATCCTGCCTTGCAATGCAAGCCCTACCTCTGTTGGAGGGCAGCCTTGATCTCTGCAGCACCTGTGGCCCATTTGAGTGACAAATTGGAAGTCTGGGAAAATCACAAAGCCCCGCCGGTTACTAATGCACGTGGAGTACACATAGCCCAGCTCCCACACGTCTTGGCCAGGATAATTCCCCGCAGACTGTTGTATGGTGTTTATCTCGAAGCATCGCCATGATACGAAGCACCAGTCACCTCTGTGTAGCTGGCTTCATCATTCACCTGTCCCTCGTTTCCCGTCCCCATTCCCCGCCCAGGGCCCCCATCCCTCCCTGCCTTCAGTCCCCCACCCAGGTTCTGCTTCTGGGACAAGGCCACTTGAGACATGTGAGCTGAGTCCAAAAAGGACCAGTCTGACTGCTGTGCGGAGAATAGACTGAATTGCAGGAAGGGGGTTTTGAGACGGGGCAGCAGGTCCAGGCTATTGGGGTTGTCCCGGGAGAGCTGGGGGCATCTTGGACCAGACTGGACACGCGGACGGAGTGGTGAGACTCACTCACTGGGGACTTGTGGATGACCTGCGTGAACAGACCCAGGGCATCTGTGTGGCCGTGTGGGCTTTCCGGTTCCTCACTTCTCCATCCCCTTCTCCATCTGTTTCTTCTCACTCCCTCGCCTTGCCGTCCCCAGCCCTCCCCACCCCGGTCACCTCTGTGTGGCTCCTGAATAGTGTTGCAGCGTTTAACTCAACTCAGGGCATTTATGGAGCACGTCGTAGGTGTTAGACACCGAGACAGGTACCGGAGAGACAGAGATTAGTCCTTCCCATCCAAGGTGTGATGAACATACGGAGCAAATAAACAGGATACGGTGTAAAATTGCACCAGGTCTGTCTGATGTGAAGACAGCTTTGGGGAAATAAAACTTGTTAGTCTTTGCTGAGTAATTTTTTGTGACAGTTGATTTACAATGTTGTATTCGTTTCAGGTGTACAGCATACTGATTCAGTTATTCATATATATATATATAGACACACACACACACCCCCATATATATATGTATTCTTTTTCATATTCTTTTCCACCATAGGTTATTATAAGATATTGAATATAGTTCCCTGTGCTGTACAGTAGGACCTTGTTGTTTATCTATTTTATACAGTAGTGTGTATCTGCTAACCCCAAACTCTTAATTTATCCTTCCCCACACCCTTTACCCTTTGGTAACCATAAGTTTGTTTTCTATGTCCTTGAATCTCTTTCTGTTCTGAAAACTTGTTCGTGTTTACTGTTTTTTTTAGATTCTACATATAAGTGATATCATATGATGGTTGTCTTTCTCTGACATACTTCGCTTAGGATGATAATCTCCTAGGTCCATCCATTGTTGCAGATGGCTTTATTTTATGCTTTTTGATGGCTGAGTAGTATTCTATTTTATTTATTTATATATATGTATGTGTGTATACACACACAAACACACACTACATCTTTTTTATCCAGTCATCTGTTGATGGACACTCAAGTTGCTTCCATGTCTTGGCTGTTGTAAATAGTGCTGCTATTAACATCTGTCATCTCAGGGTATTTTCCTGACACAGTGAGATGCCAGTTATCATAGGCAGTGAGGTTTGCGGCTAGATAGTGGCTCATTTCAGAGGGACGGGGGTCTTCGTTTATATTGAAATTAATTTATTTTATTATGATTTTTATAATTGATTTCCAATATTGTGTTAGTTTCACTTGTACAGCACAGTGATTCAGTTATTTGTTTTTGAGATTCTTTAACACTATAGTTTATTAAAAGATATTGAATATAGTTCCCTGTGCTATTACAGCACATCCTTGTTCTTTATCTGTTTTATATATTGTGGTTTGTACCTGCAAATCCCAACTCCTAATTTATCCTTCCCCACCTTTCCCCTTTGGTAGCCATAAGTTTGTTTTCTATGTCTGTGACTCTCTTTCTGTTTTGAAAATAAGTTCATTTGTACTGTTTTTTTCAGATTCCACATATAAGTGACATATGATACCTGCCTTTCTCTGACTGACTTCACTTAGTAAGCTAATCTCAAGATCCATCCATGTTGCTGCGAATGGCATTGTTTTATTCTTTTTCATGGCAGCATAGTATTACATTTTAATGTATAAAATAATAATCAATTTATTTATATTTATATGTGTGTGTGTATACACATACACACACACACACTACATCTTCTTTATCCAGTCATCTGTCAATGGACATGTAGGTGCTTCCATGTCTTGGGTATTGTGAATAGTGCTGCTGTGAACATCGGGGTGCATGTATCTTTTTGAATTCGAGTTTTCTTCAAATATATGCCCAGGAGTGGGATTGCTGGATCACATGATAAGTATATATTTTTTTTAAGGAACCTCCATACTGTTCCCCGCAGTGGCTGCACCAGTTTACATTCCCACCAGCAGTGTAGGACGGCCTCCTTTCTCCAACCTTATCCAGCATTTACTACTTGTAGACTTTTTAATAATGGCCATTCCTACTGGAGTGAGGTGATACCCCATTCTACTTTTAATTTTTATTTCTTTAATAATTAGCAATGTTCAGCATCTCTTCTTACGTCTATTGTCCACTTGTTTACTTCTTTACAGTAATGTCTATCTAGGTCTTCTGCCCATTTTTATTGGGTTGATTGTTTTTTGCTGCTGTTATTGAGTTGTATGAGCTGTTTGTATAGTGTGGAAATTAAGCTCTTGTTGGTCACATCATTTGCAAATATTTTCTCCCAGCACATACATAGTTTGTCTTTTAATTTTGTTGATGGTTTCCTTTGCTGTGCAGAAGCTTATAAGCCTGATTAGTTCCCATTTGTTTATTTCTGTTGCCTTGGGAGGTTGAGCTACGAAAACATTGGGATGATTTATGTCAGAGAATATTTTGCCTATGTTTTCTTCCTAGAGTTTTATGGTGTCGTGTATTATACTTAACTCTTTAAGCCGCTTTGAGTTTATTTTTGGGTATGGTGTGAGGGAGTGTTCTGGCTTCATTGATTTACATGCTGAGTAGTGTTTTTGAGTGTCCATCTTCTATAAATGCAATGGCTATATGTTTAGATTCATCTCTCCTGATACATATATATGTAAACAAACACATACGTAGTTCCATTCTAATTAACTGAAGTAGGTTGTTTTGCAATTTGAGCCTTGAAGAAAATAAAGATACTCATCAGAGTGGATCACCAGAACAACTGTCATGTGTATAAACCGTAATAATTTTCAAGAGACTGTATAATTTAGCTCATTTGTCTCTTGTGACAGTCCTGTGAGACAGGCCACATCATCACCTTCACCACCACCATCATCACCACTATCCACACCATCACCATCATCATCATCATCGCAATCACCATCATCTCCACTATCATCTTCAAAACCATCATCACCACCATGAGCACCATCAAAATCATCACCAACACCATCACTATCAACATCATCATCACCACAATCACTACCATCACCATCTACATCACCTACATCAGCACCATTACCATCATCACCACCACCTACATCAGCACCATCACCATCACCACCATCTGCATCACCTACATCATCACCATTACCATCATCACTATTACCATCATCACTACCACCTACATCATGTACATCAGCACCAGCACCAGCACCAGCACCATCATCTCCACTATCATCATCACCACCATCACCATCAGCATCATCACCACCACCATCACCAGCACCATCATCTCCACTATCATCATCACCACCATCATCTCCACTATCATCATCACCACCATCACCATCAGCATCATCACCACCACCATCACCACCATTGTCACCATCACCATCATCACAATTATCATCACCACCATCATCACCATCATTGTTGTGTTACAGCAGTTGAGCCTTGCCTAAGGTCACACACCTAATTCTTAATGAAACCATCACTCATACACAGTACCTCCCAAGGCAAAGGTTTTTCATCTCTCTGCCCACTGCCCTGATGACATACAAGAAGCCATCCTTCAAAGACATCCTCTCTTCCTTCTCCTTTGCCCCCTGAAATGGGGAGCCATCATCCTGGACCATGAGGACAGGAGCCATTAACTATGGATTCAGGAGCAGGGGGATGCAAGGACCCTGGTTTCTGAGGAATGTCTGACACCAGACCTGGACCATATAGCTCAGGGTCACCTCGACCTGAGAGAGACTCACTTCCCTCCTTTTCCAGCGCTCTTTGAGAGGCTCTGTTCGCAGCAGTCCTAATCCTGGTGCAGCATTCAAGCCCCACACACCCTGCAAAACACCTCCTCATCCCCCATCCCCGCACACACTAAACCCTCCATGCCAGCTACTCTGACGGCAGCTCAGCCACTTCCGTGGTTTGGTTTGCTTTTCACCGAGGATAAAAGCAGTGACCGTCAAAGGCAAACCTGAGTGAGAACCATTCAGCTGCAGCAGGTAAAAGCACTGGGGATAGCGATCTGTTCGGAAAGCTGGCTTAGCGTGAGGGATGTCTGAGAGAGCGATTAACCAGTATTCTTTAAACATCCAGTTTATTCTAAAGTGCATGTTTTCCATCTCTGGCCCGGGTTGAGTTGCCAGAGGAAGGAGAGCTTTGGCTTGTGGTCTCCTAAATGCCTCACCTCACATTTCTCATCACTGTTAAGTGAGTTAGAAAAGCGTCCAGACCGTCATCCTGCAAAGTGAGTGTGAAGCCGTCATCAGAGTCCAGCTGGAGATGGGAGTGGTCGGCCCCGTGCCCACGTGGGCATCGCCACCTCTCAGCCATGCCCACCGTGACTGCGTGGTCCTTGCATGTGGCACAGAGGGTGCAGGTCTGGGAGGACCTCTGATCCTATGGACAAGTATGTTGTCTCAGGGTATTTCCTGGCACAGTGAGATGCCAGTTCTCATAGGCAATGAGGTCTGGGGTGGATGGTGGCTCATGTCAGAGGCACGGGAGTCTTCTTTTATATTGAAGTTTATTATTTATTTGTTTATGATTTATTTTTGTAATTGATTCCGATATTGTGTTAGTTTCAGGTGTACAGAGCAGTGACTCAGTTATTTACTTTTGAGATTATTTAACACTGCAGTTTATTAAAAGATATTGAATATAGTTCCCTGTGCTATTACAGCACATCCTTGTTGTTTGTCTGTTTTATATATTGTTGTTTGTATCTGCAAATCCAAACTCCTGATGTATCCCTCACCACGTTTCCCCTTTGGTAGCCGTAAGTTTGTTTTCTATGTCTGTGAATCTCTCTGTTTTGAAAATACCTTCATTTGTACTGTTTTTTAGATTCACATATAAGTGATATCATATGATATCTGCCTTCTTCTGACTGACTTCACTTAGTAGGATAATCTCAAGATCCATTCATGTTGCTGCAAATCGCATCATTTTATGCTTTTTTATGATTGAGTAGTATTCCATTTTTAATGTATAAAATAAGTCCATTTTATTTATACATATATATGTGTATATATATAGATACACACACACACACACACACACACACACACCATCTTCTTTATCCAGTCATCTGTCAGTGGACATTTAGGCTGTTTCCATGTCTTGGCTATTGTAAATAGTGCTTCTGTGAACACTGGGGTGCAGGTGTCATTTTGAAGTAGGGTTCCTTCTGGATATATGCCCAGGAGTGGGATTCCTGGGTCATATGGTAAGTCTATTCCTAGTCTTTAGAGGAATCTCCATACTGTTTTCCACAGTGGCTGCTCCAAACTGCATTCCCACCCGCAGTGTAGGAGGGTTCCCATTTGTCCACAGCCTCTCCAGCATTTATTGTTCGTGGACTTTTGAATGACGGCCATGCTGACTGGTATGAGGGGCTATCTGATTGTGGTTTTGATTTGCATTTCTCTGATAATAAGCGATATTCAGTATCTTTGCACATGCCCGTTGGCTGTCTGGACATCTTCATTGGAGAAACGTCTGTTTCGGTTTTCTGCCCGTCCTTTGATTGAGTTGTATGAGCTGTTTGTACATTTTGGGAATTGAGCCCTTGTCAGCCATGTCGTTTGCCAGTACTCCCTCCCAGTCCATATGTAGGTTGTCTTTTCGTTTGTTGATGGCTTCCTGTGCTGTACAAAAGCATTTGAGTTTGATTAGTTCCCATTTGTGTGTTTTTGCTTTTATTTCTATTGCCTTGGGAGCCTGAGCTAGGAAAGCGTTGCTACGATTTGTGTCGGAGAATGTTTTGCCTGTGTTTTCTGCTAGGAACTTAATGGTGCCACGCCTTTCATTTAAGTCCTTAAGCCATTTTGAGTGTATTTCTGTGTGTGATGTCAGGAGGTGGTCTAACGTCCCAGCATCCAGTTTCCCCAGCACCACATGCTGAAGGGACCACCTTTTCTCCATTGTATAGTCTCTCCTCCTCTGTGGAAGATCACTTGGCCGTAGGTGTGTGGGTTCCTTTCTGGGCTGTCTCTGTTATTCAGAAATATAGTAAAACAGTAAAAGAGCTGAATACGCTTTGGGGAACCCACCCAGGAGCCCAGGGCTGAGAGAGGTCAGCTGAATTCTGTCCGCGCAGACGTCCACTTTCCATCCCCCATGGGGTGGACAGAATCCTGCCCCCACAGATGTCCAGGTCCTGGCTCCTGCCTGGTGGACAGTAATGGCCCCATAGACATCTACATTCTAATCCCCAAATTTTGTGAATATGTGAACTTACACAGCCAAAGGGACTTCGCAGATGTGGTACAAGTTAAGGACCTTGACATGGGAAGATGACCGCTGACCAGGGGGTCCAGTGTCATCACCAGGGCCCCAGTAAGAGGCTGTCAGAGGATTATCTGGTTGCAAGGTTCTGCACGGCTGGCCTTGACAATGGAGTTCGGGGCTGCAAGTCCAGGAGCGTAGGGGCCCCCAGAAGCTGGAAAAGGCAGGAAGTCCATTCTCCGCGGGAGCCTCCAGGAGAACGCAGCCCTGCAGACACCTTCAGTTTAGAGGTTTCTGTTTAAAACCACAAGACAGCAGTTTTGTGGTTTCAAGCTGCCAAGCCCGCGGTCCTTGTTGGAGCCACCGTGCATAGGAAAGTCGTGCAGAATCCAAGGGTGTTAAGGAGGCAGGTAGCTGCTGCTTTGAGAGAGACAAGGTCGTGTGAAGATTCGATGCCTAGGACAGAGGGGAGGAGGTGGCAGCAAGGTCTGTTGTGCAGCGTGTCGATTTCCATGCCTGTCCAACGTGCAGCTCCCCGGGAGACAGTAAGCTCTGTGAAGCCAGGGCCCGTCTGTCAGGGTCACCTTCAACGGGTGAGCACCTCCTCCCCCTGCCCCCAGCTGGCTCCCCCAGGGGCCCCGTGAGAGCCGGTGGAGGAAGGTTGCAATGTCCAAGGTCGGGTGAGCACCCTGACCTCCCGCCACGTGCCTGTGTCGTTGACACCATCCAGGCGTCTGGAACGCGGTGCACGGTGACTCGCATTCTGGGGACGCAGCAGGGACTCTGTCAGCTCCTGTCTCATTTTGGTGGACCCGGGGCCCCTCTGTCCCTCTGATGCAGTGTGCCCACATAGACCTTGTGCTCTTATTTCATTTCAGGAGATGCAGATCACGGAGGTGGCTCCCCTCCCATCCTGTCAGCTCCTGAGCTGGATGAAGGACACCCAGACAGGTGCGGGCGGCCCGGCCAGACAGCACTGCGTGGATTTCGGGACGGCGGAGGTGAGCGACGGGCGAGCCCCGGCCCTGGTCTTGCCTCTTTCCGTGGAACTTCTAAACCCTGCGGACTTCCCGCCGCGGGGAAGCCACGTGCACCTCTGACGTCCAGGCCCGCGCGGGCGTGGGAGAGGCAGCCCAGGAGAAAGGCTGTTGGCCTCGGAGCCGGTCAGCTGTGCTTGTGAACCTCAGGCCCCCTCCTCGCCGCCGCCGCCGCCTGCGTGGGTCCTGTGCAAATCATTCACCTCTGCTCTCTCTGCAGGATGGGAGGGCTGGGGGCTCAGTGATGTTCCCTAAAACTTACGTGATGAAGTCCTGGCCCCCAAGACCTCGGAAGGGGGCTGTGTTTGCAGATGGGGTCTTTAAGGAGGTGATGGAGGTTAAACAAGGTCACTAGATGGGTCCTGATCCCAGAGGGCTGGGGTCCTTGTAAGAAGAGGAGATGAGGACCCAGACACTCACAGAGGGACGCCCACGGGAGGACACAGGGAGGAGACGGCCGTCCACATGCCAAGGAGAGACCAGCCCTGCTGACACCTTGGACTCCCAGCCTCCAGGACTGGGAGGAATAATGTCTGGTGTTTAAGCCCGCCCGTCTGTGTCACTTTGTCGTGGTGGCCTGAGCAGAGTCACACAGTGAGTCACCAGCAGCATTTTATGTCTGTTTATTACATACATACACTTTTAGATAAACGCCCAAGTACATACACATGCACTCAAGGACGTGTGTGTGTGTGTACACCCAAGTGTGTGTATAACTTAGATCCCAGGGGGTGAGACTCAGATACCAGACGTGCATCTGAACGTGCTTTGGTAACGGCCAGGTGTGTTTTCATTTAAAAACTGGGAGGACAGAGAGAAATCTTGTGTAGGTTTTGAACTTGTTTAAAAGGAGGGTAGGATGCTGGTTTCTGGATTCTTCTGAAATTAGACTAAAGGTGTGTGTGTCTGTGTCTGTATGAGTCTGTTTGCATGCGTGTGTTTCTGTGTGTGTGTGCATGCACATGCATGTGCAGGGCGGTCGTGCACTCAGACAGTTACTTCCAACTTTAGTCACTGTCGCCAGATAGCGAGGTTCCGCCAGACGCCCCTGGAGACGCGCAGGCCTGCCTCCCCGGGGCCTCTGAGCCAGCCAGGACAGCTCTGTGCTCACTGATGGAAACAGCAGGCGATTTCTGTCGCGGAATCTCTCTCTACGAACTATGTGAAAGCAGTCAGCTACTTAGAAGTGGCCATCTGTCTCCCCGAAGTCACTGAAAAACAGCCGTGACGTAAAAGCCAGCCCTGTCTGCTCCCGGGCGCTCAAGGCAGCAAAGCAGTGAAACGAAGTGTCATTCTTCTAGTGCCCGTAGTCCCGGTCCCCACGTTCTGGCGGGTGTAGGGGGCGGGCGGGAGAAAGTCCAGCAGTGACACGGTCTGAGGTACTGATTCTTGAACATTCTCTCAGCAGGATCGAGGGACTCAGATGCGGCGAGCAGTGAGGCCGTCAGGCAAGACGGACAGCCTTGCGCCAGTTAAGGATTCAACGGTGTTCGTACGTAAGAAGCCATTCCCGCCTCCCCGCCGGCCTCAGGGGACCTCCCACGCAGTGTCATGGATCCCGGGGACTCCCTGGGGACGTGAAATCACCCCAGATCTCACCAGTGCAGCGGCGTGTCACAGTTCCCCTTCCCGGTGACATCGTCTGGCCACAGTGCGGACAGGACGCCTGTGTCTTCCTGGCGTGAATACGGAGCACGGGGGAACCCAGCTCTTCCGACGTGTGGTACCTTTTCCCCTAGATGCAGTATTATGAGAGGGTTTCACCAGATGCTCATTCCCTGGAAAACCTGGACAGTAGGAAATACTGATCCAGATGACAGGGCAGGGATGACCCCAAAATGGACCCCAACAAATAGGGGGACAAAAATGGCTGGTACTGCTGGTCCAGCCAACTCGGGGATGGTGGATTTGTGATCAGAGTCCCAATTTTAGTGCAGGGGGAGATCCGGGGCTCGCAGGAGCCCCAGCGCCCAGGGCTGTGTGTTGGGCAAGCTGATCAGGACTGGTTCCGGACCCAGAGCGAGGCGGGGAGGACGGCAGGTCAGCAGGGTCGTGCCTGTGGGAGGTGAGGTCTTCCCGGCCGCTGGCTCGTTCCGTCCCTGTGGCCGTATCGGGATTGTTCCAGGACACGGGGACCCCGGATCGTTCAGAGGGGACTTAGTGAGATTGCCAGCCTCTCCCTGGGCACCTGGGAGGTGGGGAAGTTGGTGCCGATAATCACCCCCTCTGTTTCTGCTCTTTCCCTGAAGGATGGATGTCCCCCCCTCCAGCTCCGATAAGCACCCCGGGGGCAGCACAGGGCCGTCCGTAAAGGGCTTCCAGAGGCATGCAAGTCCGTGTGGGCAGGGCCCCCGGGATGGAGATGGCGAGGAAGTGGACCCTAAGACGGATTCGTACTTGAGATGACGCTGGGACGGCGTCTCCTGTCGTCTCCCCTTGAAGGTGAGCTTCGCGGAGCAGGCGTGGTTACCCATCGGATTCACTGTGACATGACCACATCCAGCCGACACCACGATGCCCGCAGTGCAGCTGTCAGGAGCGCTCATCTCAGAATCGTAAGTCGGCTTTAACGTCTTTAGTCTTTCAAAGGAAGCAGCCTCTACAAAAGTGCTAGTAGCTGCATATTACATTAGACACAGTCTCACAGAGATGCAAATAGTGTAACTGTCGTAAACGTAAGTATATAAAGATGAAAATACATACCAGAGGGCAGGCAATATATTACACACATACTGTATGATTTACAATACGCAATAAGCATACAGACTATATACTGTGTAACACAGGATATGTAACTGAATTTTCAACGCATAGTGTATCTTGTATAGTGTATGTGCAGTGCATACTATATATTGTATTTTGTACATGTAATTATATATAAATACATACTTATATATAAACAAATACTATGTAGTACAATATGCTATTATATAACAAATACGAAATATATTGTATACATTATGTTATATACTATACAATTATAACATAAAACATGTAAGTGAAAAATATATAATATATGCAATTTTACTGGTAAAATTATATATTACACAGTGTATATTATATAAAAATTACTATATGACATACTTATCTACATACTTTGTAACATACTTATATATTGTGTACAGTTAACATTGTATAACATTACTGTATAACAACTTAACTATGCAACACACACAAAAAACAGTAACATCTGTATTATGTATAATTTATATTAACATGATAGTATGTAACACATAATTAACATAATCATACTTATTTATGTTAAGTATGTTATGTACTCATGTTAATTATACATAATATATAACTATAAACAGTTGTGTGTTATGTATAATTCATAATACTAGTATGCAACATACTTACATATTTATGTATATTTAATATATGTAACATATTAACATACTTATATATCATTAACATATTAATGTATAACACCTGTATTATGTATAACAATATCAGTGTATATAATATAAATTATAATTAACACATTATGTAACATACATACTAATGTTAATGTTTATTATATAACATATAACATGTATTAACATAAGTATGTAATGTACTGATATATATAACAATTGTATATAACACTTATATACTAATATTGTTTTATATACTACTATTGTTAGTTATATATAATGTATAAAAAACAGTAACATTTATTATGTATAACATATATGTTGTGTATAATTAACACATTAGTATGCAATATACTAATATATATAAATGTTAATATAAATAACAGTTAATGTGTATAACTAATATGTTAATTATGTCTTACATACTATTGTATTCAATGTACAGAGTATATAACATGCTTATACATAATACACAATATGTAATTAAATATTAGTACATAACATATAATACTAGTATATAACATATATAATACTATTATGTATAATTAACATTATGTAACATATTCATATAAGTTGTTATATACTGTTAGTGATATATATTATATGTAATGGACAGTGTGTAAGTATGTTACATACTAGTATTAGTTATATATAATGTAGGTAAGTGTTACACAATAGTATGTTAATTATACATAAGTATAATGTATATTATATAACAAATTATGTATAATTAACACATTATGTAACATACAAACTAATGTTAATAATGTATATAAGTATGATACACACTGATATAAGTGTTGCACACTAATATGTTATTATGTATAATATAATTCTTATGCATAACATGCAACATATTTACACACTAATTTTAATATATTATATAACATGCTTATATATAATTAAGTGTGTAGCACATGTAACCTACATTATGTATAATTAACAATGGTATGTAACATATTTATATATTATACATAACAGTACATAAGTGTTATAAAAAGTATGTTACATAATAGGTGTGTGTTACATTACATATAACTAACATAAGTATGTGTTATATATTATGTATAACTAACAATATTAGTATATAACATTCTTATGTATTATGTATGACCAACACAGTATTAGTATATAACGTACTTATCTATAATGTATAATTAGCAGAATACTAGTTTGTAGGACACTTAACCTATTATGTAACATACTCATATTATTAACATTAGTATATAACACACTTACCTGTATTATGTGTAACTTATGTATTATGTATAATTAACAATAGTATGTAAGTTATATACTAATTATACATAATATATAACATATATAATTAATATTAGCATTAATTAACATTAGCATACAACATAGTTATATGAATGTTACATGTTAATGATATATATCAACATATTAGTATACAGCATAATTATATATTATCATTAGTACATAACAACTTATGTATTATGTATAATTAACATTATATAAGTATGTTACATACTAGTATTATGTTATACATAATGTGGGTTAAGTGTGCTACACACTAATATGTTAATTATACATGTTATATAATATACACAGTGTCTATGTTATATAATGTGTTAATTATACATATTGTAATATCAGTGTATATCATACTTATATATTATGTATATTATGTTATTTACATATTATGTTATACATAATATAGGTAAGTGTTGCACACTAATATGTTAATGATATATATGTCATATACTAATGTTCATGATATACAATTATGGTATATAGTAATTTCAATATTATGTATAGTTATGTATAGTTAACATTATGTATAATATGTAACATACATACTAATGTTAATCTATAACATACTTTATATGTATAATTAACATAATATTAGTGTGTAGCACACATAACCCACATTATGTATAACTAACAATACTACTATGCAACATACTTATGTATTATGTATATTACTATTAGTATTTAATACACTTAATACTAGGTTAACTATACATAATAGTTATTATGTAATACAGTGATATATTACTTAATATTACTATATAACACACTCACCTATTATGTATAATTAACATGTAACATTAACATACTTATATATCATTAACATATTAGTGTGTAACACACTTACCTGTATAACATATCAGTGTATATCATACTTATATATAATGTATATTACATAGTATGTATAATTAACACATTATGTAACATACAAATGTTAATATGTATATTATATAACATACTTAGGTATAACTAACATACTAGTGTGTAACATACTTATATACTGTTAATTATACATAATATGTTATATATTAATTATAACTAATATATATTATACATAATATATGTTATATATTATGTTAATTATAACTAATATATAATATAAAACATACTATTATGTATATTATAACACTTATGTATAATTAACGTTTTAGTATGTAACATACTTGCCTCTTATGTATAAACAATAACAATATTACTATGTAATGTACTGATACATATAACATTTGTATATAACGTGTTATGTAATGTAGCACTTATCTATTACATACTTTTATATTATGCATAATTAACATATTAGTATGTAATATACTGATATATGTATAACAGTATATATTATGTACTGATATTGTTAGTTATACATAATATGTAACATTCTTACGTATTATGTATGACCAACACAGTATTTGTATATAACATACATATATTTGTATATAACTATTATGTATAATTAATAGAATACTAGTATGTAGCACACTTACCTTTTATGTAACATACTCATATTAACATTAGTATATAACTTACATACTAGTGTTAATTATACATAATATATAACACTTATCTCATATAATTAACATATTAGTATACAGCATAATTATATACCATTAACAGTATATAACAACATATATTATGTATAATTAACAGTATATAAGTGTTACATACTAGTATTAATTATAATTGGGTTAAGTGTGCTACACACTATTGTTAATTATATGTTATGTAATATGCTTATTAACATTAGTGTCTATGTCACATAATGTGTTAATCATACATAATTTGTTACAATATACACTGATATTGTTATACATAATATAGGTAAGTATGTTGCACACTAATATGTTAATGATATATACTAATGTTCATGATACATAATTATGGTATATACTAATATTAATGATACATTATGTATAATTAACATATTAGTGTGTAGCACACTTAACCCACATTATATATAATACTAGTATGTAACATACTGTTACACATAATATGTGTTATATTTGTTATACATAATATATAACATAAGTATGTTATATACTAGTATTATACATAATGTAGGTTAAGTGTGCTACAAACTAAATGTTAACTATACATATAAGCATATTATATAATATATAAACATTAGTATGTAAATATGTTGCATATTATACATAATGAATAATTGTTAATTAGACATACATATGATTAACATATTAGTATATAGCATAATTATATATCATTAACACATACACTTACTATGTATAACATAATCTGTGTATCATACTTTAATGTTATGTTAATTATACAGAATATGTTATATAACATACATAACACACTTCCCTACATTATATATAATTAACAGTGTCTATCACTAACATATTAGTATATAGCATAATTATATTTCATTAACATTAATATATAAGTATGTTAATAAGTATGTTATATACTAATGTTAATCATACATAAGTGTGTTATATATTATGTATGATTAACATTAGCACGTAAGTTATACACTAATGTTAATTACACATAAGTATGATACACATGTAAGTAGGTTGCATACTAGTATTAATTATATATAAGTATATTATGTACTAATACTTAAATTACATATTGTCTATTAATTTTATGTGTAAGCATGTTATATACTAATATGTTAATTATACAAAATATATCAGTAAATTGCATACTGATGTTATACACAAGTATGTTATACATAATAAATGTTAACATACTGTTTTTTATATTATGTATAACAAGATTAGTATGTAAGTATGTTATATACAATTGTTAGATATATCAGTACGTTATATACTAATATTAATTTTGCATAATATAAAAGTATATTACATAATATGTTTATACATAAGAGGCAAGTATGTTAGATACTAATGTTAATTATACATAAGTGTTACACATTATGTCTAATTAACAGAATATTATATATAATTAACAGTATATAAGTATGTTACACACTAGTATTGTTATACATATAAGTATGTTATATAATATACATATTAACATTTGTATGTTACATAATGTGTTAATTGTACATAATATATAAGTATGCTATACACTGATATGTTAGTTATACATAATATAGGTAAGTGTTGCACACTAATGTTAATGATATATATGTCACATACTAATGTTCATGATATATAATTTTGGTATATACTGTTATTATGTATAATTAACATGTATAATGTGACATAAGTACATACTGTTAATATATATTATATAACATACTTATATGCTGTTATACATAATATGTAACATACATACTTCTGTTAATTATATGTAATGTAACACACCTGTTATGTAACATTGTGTATAATTAACATTATACATATGTATGTCTAATGTACTTTGTTACACATAACATATATGTATAGTAAATGCAGAGAAATCAACACATGACACTACTGTGTCGTGATTCTGTATTCATTGGACATTGTATGTGTTCTAAATGTGTTGTATGTAATACACAGTACACATAATAACATACTTCACAGACATCCTGATGTTTGCTGGCTGGCTTATGTCCCAGGTCCCCGTCGAGGCCAGATGAGCACCTGACTCCCTTCTCTGCGGCAGGGTGGACCCGTCTCCCAGGTGTGTGTGCAGAACTGAAAGGCAGCATTGAGGGGTGGTGCTTGGAGATGGTGGAGGGGACCGTGGTCCCCCCCATCCTGTCCCATGTGGAGTGAGACCTCTCTCTCCACCGGTTCCCGATCCTTCAGGCTCTGCATCCCTGGTCACTCCAACAGCAGTCACCTCTGCCCCCGTCATCCCACGGCCCCCACACACACACACACACAGGTCACCTCTGCACCTGTGACATCACCCCGGGCTCCCTGTGCGGCTCCACCCCAAGCCCCTGATACAGCACGGCGGTTTCCTGGTTTCTCCACCAGCCACCCACCCCTCCCTTGAGGCCTGGAGCCCCAAAACCTCGTGACTCACCCATGAAAAAATAATTTTAAAAAGTCAGTGCCTTCCTTTCTCCTGTCTCCACAGCCTTTTCCTCCCACAGCCTGAGTGGAGACGCTCCCTGAGGTCTGACCCCAGCGTTTGACCTTCTCTCCCTGAACAGCTCAGCGGAGCCGATGGCTTCTGCAGTCGATCGACCACCTTCATAGTGGATGCAGCGTCTGGAGGCCCCTCCAACGCAAAGGCAGGCAGGCAGAGGACGACAGATCCGGTAGGCCGTCACTTCTGTGTGGGATCTGAAAAACACAACAAACTAGTGAGTGTAACAGAACAGAAACAGAGTCACAGGGAACAGACTAGTGGTGACCAGAGGGGAGAGGGCGGGGGGGGAGGGGCAAGACAAGGAGGGGAGTCAGAGGGACAAAGTACTTTGTACAAAACAGACAAGCTACAAGGATGCATTGTACAACCCGGGGAAGAAAGCTCATGTTTTTTAATAACTTTAAATGGACGATAACCTTTAAAACTTGTGACTCACTATACTGCGCACGTGTAACTTACAGAATAGTGTCCATCAAGTACACTTTAATAAAAAAATTTAAGTAAAGACAAGAGAGAAAAAAAGCTTCACATAATAATTACCTAATGCACATAAATATATGTGACATATAATTTATACGTTTAAAGTTATAATTACACACAGCTTGTACACACACACATCACGTGTGTACACAAGTGTTAAAATTGAATTTCCTACAGGATCAAAAATGACTATAACTCAATGAAAAAAACGTTTAAAAGAAAAAGCAGCTGGGTGGAGAGGAAATTGGGACTTTATGTAATATATAATGTTACATTTTTCCAAAATGAATAATGTGCACAACTGAGTTCCCCGCATAGAAGCATAAAACCATAAGCCATCCGCTGACGACTAGTTGTGAGCCCTGAGATGCAGTGATTTCACAGAAAAGATGACCCTCGGAGAGGATGTCACAGGCTGGGGTGCCTGCAGGCGTCCGTGGGTTCTGAGTGACCCGCGAGTCGGCAGCAGGTCATGGGACACAGAAACTCAGGCTCAGGAAGAGATGGGGTCTGGCTACACACGCAGGGGCCTGGGGGTGCCTTCTTCTGTCAAATTGTCCGCTCACGTCTTAGGGGCTGAATTGTGTCTCCCCCAGATTCCCACATGAAGTTCTCACCCCAGGACCTCGGAATGGGGCTGTGTTTGGAGACGGGGGTCTTTAAGGAGGTGATGGAGGTAAAATGAGGTCACTAGGGTGGGTCCTGATCCTCTAGCACTGGGGTCCTTGTAAGAAGAGGAGGTGAGGACCCAGACACACACAGAGGGACGCCCACGGGAGGACCCAGGGAGGAGACGGCCGTCCACACCCCAAGGGGAGAGGGCTCAGGAGACACCAGCCCTGCTGACACCTTGACCTCAGATCCCAGCCTCCAGGGCTGGGAGACATAAATGTGTGCTGTTTCTTTCTTTTTTTATATAAACATTGAGTACTTGTTTTTTTTTATTTAGTGGGGGGACTGGGGATCGAACCCAGGACCTCATGCATGCTGCGCACACAGCACCCCTGCGCTGTGCCCCCTCCCCTCTGCCGTGTAGACGCTCAGGCTGGGGAACTTTGACGGCAGCCCACGCAGACTCACCCGTCCTGGGTTTACAAGGAAACACTTGTACAAATTACAGCAACCGGCACGCCTGTGGGTCCCCGGTAGCAATTTGTGAAATACGCCAGCAGGCTTCGTGTTGGGGTCAATAATGAAAAAACAACCCGACACGCAGCTTAAGCTTGAGAAACGGAGCTGCGGGGTAGAACGGGAACGCACCACGAGATGTGATGTGATAGACTCGGACAGGCCCTAACCCTGCAAGCGGCACCGTGCTACGGGCGCGCTTCCGTGAGCTGCATTTGAACTGAAAAGCGTTTTGTATCCGCTGACCCCAAAACGTCAACGCGCGTCCTCAAGGCGTGCAGTCCTGCCGGGCGTGCGGCACGCGGCATGCTGGACGGGAGGCTGAGGAGGGCCAGGGTGACCGCCAGCCAAGAGGGTGCGAACCACGGGGGCACCCGTAACTGTGTGCAGCAAGCACACTGGCATCTGTTCCCTACTGTGTACACAGTGACCACAGGGGCATTCACAACCGACTGTATACAGCAAGCACACTGGCATCTGGAACCAACTGGATACATATTAACCACACTGGCATCCGTAAACAACTGTATACAACCACAGTGGCATTCACAACCGACTGTATACAGTGACCACACTGGAATCTGTAACCGACTATGCAGTAACCAGATGGAATGTGGAACCGACTGTACAGTAACCACACTGGCATCTGTAGCCGACTGTACACATGGTAACCACACTGGTGTCCACAACCGACTGGATACACTAACCATACAAAACCCACAATTGAATGAATACAGTGATCACACTGGCATTAACCGACTGTATACATAGTAACCACACTGGCATTCATAAACAACTGTATACAACAACCACAGTGGCATCCGTAACCGACTGTATGCCCAGTAACCACCCTGGCATCCACAATCAGCTGTATACTGTAACCGCAGTGGAATCCACAATCGATGGTATACAGTAACCACACTGGCATCCGTAACCAACTGCATACAGTAAATACAGTGGCATCTGAAACCGACTGTATACACAGTAACCACACTGCCATCAGTAACCAACTATATACAGTAACCATACTGGCGTCTGTAACCGGCTGAACGTAGGAACCACGCTGGCAACCACAACCAACTGCATACGCATTAACCACATGACATGCACAACCAACTGTATACACTAACCACACTGGCATCCATAATCAAGTTTATATTAACCACACTGGCATCGGTGATCAACTGCATACAGTAAGCACAATGCATCCACTACCTACTGTATACAGTAACCACACTGGCAGTACTCAGGAACCACACTGGCATTTGTAACCAACTGTATACACAGTAACCACCCTGGCATCCGTAACCGACTGCATACAGTAACCAAAGTGGCATCCACAACCGACTGTATACAGTACCCACGATGCCCCTCCCTGATCCTGTGGGAGCGCCCACTGAGACAGGCTGGGACCCAGGACCTGTTACTGCAGCGCCTGCCCCCGGGCAAACCTCTTCTCCAGCAACAGGCGTAAAGAAACGATAAAGGACCAAAATTAACCCCGTGTGTCTACAGTTGGGGCAGGTTATGAACAACAGAGAAAAAGTCCAAACGCAGCTGCCACTTCTGAGCAAAAGCAGGTGCCAGGTGTGCTCCCTGCACACAGCACCACCAAGGGGGTGAGCCGCCCCTCCTGCCCGACCCGACACGCCCCCACCCTCACCCCATTTGAGGGTCCTGCTCACCCCCTCCCTCCCCGAGCACCCCCCAAGGGCCCCTGTTTCTTGCTCTCACTCCTTCTGCTGCAGGACAAGTCCCAGCAAAGCCTCCCCTGAACTCCTTGTCTGGCCTCATCCATTTCCACGGAGTAAGGGGTCCAAGGACCCAGGTCAGGAACACAGTGACCTCCTGCCTGTGGGCATGCATGGCTCCAGGGCAGGACCATTGCCAGCTCCCTCTCTGCCCCTGCAAGCTGTAATAAAATAATGCACCAAATCCTCAGTAAAGTCTCTGGGAAGACGCCCCTTTGCTGTCTGCGCACTGTATCGTAACGACCGAGGACCCCTCAACGACCTTTTATTCCACCAACCAATGCCCGGAGAAGGGGCATTCTGTTCACTGGCAAGAAACAAAGCTTTGCACACAATTTCGGGTGACCCATGGGACACCGGAGTCCGCTTCAGGAGCCCAGGGTGGCAGAATGAAATCACCTTGTATGTTTTTTAAGCCTGTTTCTTGAACCAGGAACTCTGCAGCTGGACCTTCTGCCAGGAGAAACACGGTCTTCTGGAGACCTTTTCCACCCCGGAGGGAGGAAAAAGCCGTCTCACCCGGGGAGTACTTCTCCCTGACCTCGGCCAGTGTCCTCGAGGACTCAGGGAGGCTCCAGGCCCCGAAACGGGGCGGCCCTGTGTCTGCAGGGCGCGCCCAGCACTGCAGAGCTTGTCACGTGGGGCCCGCGAGTTCCGCCCGAGGGCTCTGACGGGTTTTCCCCCTCCCAGCCCCTTCCGATCACTCGCTCTTATAAAACAAAACATGTGATGTGTTCCACTGGAACAGACCCTGTTACGCGGTATTTTAGCTCACTTAGCCTTTAACCACTAACAGTGTGACTCATTCCCTTCTTGATTTTAAAATCCCGCTAGATAAAGCCCCACTCTCATTTTTCGGGTCCTACCAGGCAAAAAAGATGTGGGGTTTTTTTTATTATTTATTATTATTATTGGGCAAGGCGGGGGGCGGGATCCAGTGCCCGACACTCGGTAGTATTTTAACGGTGACTGACAGTCTTTCTGCAGCCGGGGAAGGTTGCACTCACGATGGATTCGTGAGCCAAATGCCTCTCATTCTCTGTTGAAAAGATGCATATTGAACACAGAAGTGGAGTGTTTCTACCCGAAGAGAAATGAGGGGCAGGAAACCCCAAACTCCTCGGTGTTTGCACGCACAGAAGACAAATCAACACAAAAACCAAGCATACTTCTGAGACGCGGCCACTGGGGGACGACAACCCTGATCTCAGGCAGAGGGTAAAACCGTAAGAGGAAAAAAAATCAAGGACGAAGTGGAGAAAAAGTACAGATACTGATGGAAAAAAAAAAGAACATAGTAGGGATGGGTGGGAACTAAGAAAAAGGAAGAAAGACCAGTCTCTTCAAAGAACAAATGGGAAAAATTAAACTCTATTGATTAAAAACAAAAGCCCCCTCCTGTTTCAAAGGGTAAAAGACACGTTGTCTCTGGGAGCGTGGGGTCGGGGGGCGATCCGCTCTCCGCGCGCGAGGACGGGAGCGCACGACGCGCGGACACTGTAGCGTGGCCGGAGCCGGGGGGGGGGGGGTGCCTGCCCAGGACAGGCGCCTCCAGCGCCCCGCCTCCTGTGTGCGGAAAACCTTTCGCCTCGCAGGCTTCCCCTGAGTTCCAACATATGTAACTACAGACGTGGGAAAATGCAGACACAAAGGGAAACAGTCAAGCAAGACAAAATAATCATAGCTTAGCCATCATGCAAAGTCAAGGACCCTGAGATCCCCCCTTGAGGGCTGTAGATCATATTCTGAGCCACGTCCTCTTAGCTGTTTTGCAGACCCTGGAACCCCCAGCAGGTGGGAGGAGTTAACTGTGTGCTGCCCACCAGCACGGAGACCCCAGACCACGGGGACCAGAAACTTGATGGCGTGGACTCCCGATGACCTCACCACCCGCCAGTCAGAAGACTCCACGAGCTGATCATGCATCCCATTGTCCCTTCCCTCCCCCGTCTTTAAAACTCTTTCCCTGAAAGCCATCAGGCAGTTGGGGTCTTCTGTGCACCAGCTGCCCTTCTCTGCTTGGCCCCACGTTGGGCACCTTGCAAATAAACACTGCTCCTTCCTTCACCACAACCCAGTGTCAGACCGGCTTTGCCGCATGCAGGCGAGTGGACCGAGGTTTGGTTTGGTGACAGTTATCTGTAAGCCCTGCCATCGACATGTCCAGTGAACAGGCCTGGGTACACGTGCTTCCTCTCAGCTTCCCTGTGACCCACCACGTGGGTGAGCACAGACCTGCCCTCAGGGGACTTAGAGAAGACAAGCCACATGGACATAAAATATGGAACACGATGCAGAGCCTTCTCCACGTTAAATGCATCTGTAGAGACGGTCTGGGGTGACTGGACACCGTCTCATAGGACCTGAGTAATGGAAAACCATGCGTTAGTTATTCACTGGGTAACACAGCCAGCGGGCTGAGGGTCTGACCAAGAATGTGAGGCACGCACTGTGGAACATAGCATGGAGGTGCCTTAACAAACGAAAAGGAGAGTTACCACATGGCCCAGCAACCCCACTGCTGGGCATGTCTCCAGGGGAACTCTAACTGAAAAAGACAAATGCACCCCAGTGTTCAGAGCAGCACTATTTACAATGGCCAGGACCTGGAAATAGCCTGAATGTCCACTGACAGATGACTGGATAAAGAAGCTGTGGTATATTTATACAATGGACTACTACTCAGCCATGAAAAAGAATGAAGTCATGCCATTTGCAGCAACATGGATGGACCTAGGGATGATCACACTAAGGGAAGTAAGTCAGACAAATATCATATGATATCACTTATATGTGGTATCTAAAAAGTGACACAAGTAAACTTATTTACAAATCAGAAGGAGACTCACAGACATAGAAAACAAACTATGGTAACCAAAGGGGAAAGGATAAATTAGGAGTTTGGGATTAGCAGATACACACAACCACATACAAAACAGACAAACAACGAAGTCCTACTGGGAACTATATTCAATGTATTGTAATAACCTTTAATGGAAAAGCTATATATATATATATGAACTGAATCACTAGGCTGTACACCAGAAACTAACAAAACACTATAAATCAACTCTACTTCAATAGAAAAGAAAAATAAATTTTAAAAGATTCTGAGGCGTGGAAGAGAAGGGGCAGTGCTTTGCCTCAAAGCCACATATTCACCTGATAACCAGAGTGGTTTTCCAATTGGGGGCGGGGTCAGGAGGGGCAGGTGGTTTGGGAAGTGCTGGGCACACTCAGCAGAAGGCCACGTGGGTCACTGTAGCGCAGCCAGCAGGAAAGCGTTCACTCCAGTTACTCTGCCGGGAATACACACTCCCTTTTTTTTTTTTTTTAAGTTTCAGGTTTTAGTCAGTTGCCTCCTGCTTTGGCCTTGAATTAAGTTTTTAAAACCCAATTTTTTTTTTAATTGATGTACAGTTGATTTACAATGTTCTGTTAGTTTCAGGTATACATAGTGGTTCAATATTTTTATAGATTATTTCCAAAAACGGCACACATTGCAAAGCGTCTGAGCTAAAAAGTCATAATTTCCCCTTAAATTGAGACATCTAAAGGTGCATGATTCTAGTCATTAGAAAATGCATCTTAACGTCCAGACAGCACTTAGCCTGGGTCTCCCACCTTGTCAGATGACTGTGCAACCCATGAAGAATTCAGCCCATCTCTTCCAGGGCTGTCAGACCCACTGCATGACTGACCGCAGCCCGGGCTGGATGCAAAGATGGGGCAGAAAGCGGAACAGACAGGCAGGGTAGGCCCAGGAGTCGTCTTGGTTCTCGTACTCTGTTCAGCCCCGCCATACGCAATTTCGGCAAGAACTGGTGGAGGCTGTCCTGGGAATCGTAACAGCTCGTTCCTTTTCCCCAGGTGGCCCTACTTGAAATAGGGCGGCAGTGAGCCTCCTACCCCTCTGTCAGGCTGCGCGGGATTGAATGTGACCCTGTAGGAATGAACGCACGTGGAAACCCAGCCCAGGCTGCAGACCCAAAGCCACCCGCGGCCTTACCGTGGCATCCGCCCCACTGATGATACAGGGTCCTCCGTGTCATGATGAAAAATGGCGCCTGGATCGCGTCATCCTGCTGGCACACACACCTCAGATCCCTCACCCGGCCCGCGGGGCTTGTGCTGCGCATACTGACGGAGACGCGGGGTCTTTGGGTGATTTGCACATCATAAGTGCCCCCCCAAGATTTGTTACCGAGCAAAGGCTCACTGCCCGATGTGCATGGAAGCCAATGAGGTGGCGTCCGCTTTCTGAGAAGTGACGGCTTTATCGTGAGGTCAGCCAGGCAAGGCTCAGACCCGTCTCAAACCCAGCGATGTGTGTGTTTACGGGGTGTGTGGAGTGAACGCGCGGGCAGGTTGAGGAACCACCTGTTAATTAAGGAGGGCAGAAGATCTGGGTATAAAGCCGCACTCCCTTATTCATCCTGTTATGAGCCCCAGAGAGCCCATGTTTGACGAAATGGGATATTAAAAAGAGTCTTTCTGTCCCTCAGCACCTGGAGAGAGTTAAGTGAGAAAACAGAGTTGAAAGTCCTCGCTACACACGCACACAGCGCACTGTGTAGACAGAAGAGCACCTAGGGATGATGGAGTGCAACCATTCCAGACCAGCGAGTCTGCACAGCCGACCTCAAACAGCAGACACGGCGTGTCTGGGCCAGCAGCGCAGAACAAAGAGAAATGGCCGCGTGTCGGCTGGACGCGTTTGGCGGGGCTGATAAGGGCCCCCCGACCTCCCTCCCTCCCGTATCAGCCACCGGCAGAGTCGTCCTGAAACGGAGAGGCATTACTCACGGGAGAGGGGGCCAAAGATGAGACGTAAGGGGGCGCACGTGAGAGGGAGCAAAACCAGAGCTGCAGGAGGTGACACAGTGTGCCGTCCAGCAGGACACGACGTCACGGCGTTCGGTCACTCATCGGATGTCCTCGACGCGGCCGCGGCCGTGATGAATGCACCTGAGGACGTACACCTGCCCGAGCTCCCCGGGGCCGCCACAACACAGCACCACAAACCAGGGGGCTGACACCAACAGAAACGTTCTGGAGTCCAGAAGTCTGAGATCAAGTTGTCAGCAGGGCTGTTCCTTCTGGAGGTTCTGGAAGAAACTCCGTTGCAGGTTTCTCTCTCCAGGTCGGGGGGCTGCGTGCCACCCTTGGCTTGCACACACATCTCTCCAATCTCTGCCTCCATCGTCACATAGCCTTCTCCTCGGAGCGTCTCTCTCTGCATCCTCTCATCTTATAAAGACGCCGGTGACAGCAGACTAAGGACCCATCCTACTCCACAGTGACCTCAGCATAATGTGCCTACTGACGTCTGCAAAGGCCCAGTTTCCAAATCTAGTCGCATGCTGGAGATTCTAGGTGGACATGAAGTTCCTCGGTGGACACTTACTTAACCCAGGGCAGCCAGGTAGCATATTCTCATAGGTCCCAAGTGCACAGGACCACAAGGAGACCTGGTGACTGGCCACACAGACGCCAGGGGAGAGGCACCCACTAAGAGCTTCCGATTTTCGTTCATGGTCGACCACTTGAGTTGCATCATTGCAAATGGCTTTTCAAGACCCAGCTGTCCCAGACGAGACCATCAAATAAAAATTCCAGGCTCAGGGCAGAAGAAAATGCATTTTAAAAGATCACTGCAATGTGGAGAGTTTCTAAACATAGATCGACATGCATCTCCAAGGTCAGGCAGAAGCACCTCTTGTTTTATAGGGAGGCATGAGGAAGGTTTCAAAGAATGGGGTGTCGGGGAGTGAGTGGTATGGTTGGACACCTCATCCCAGCAGGTCTTCCTGGGGTCAGTGGATTCTCAGGAGGGGCCGTGATGGTTCTTCCATGTCTCAGTTCTTGCAGAACCTCAAGGGCTAGTCAAAACCCAAGGGCCTAGACATTTGGTTTAAGAAGTTGTGGTGTTTACACAATGGAATACTACTCAGCCATAAAAAAGAATGGAGTCGTGCCATTTGCAGCAACATGGATGGACCGAGAAGATCATACTGAATGAAGTAAGTTAGACAGAGAAAGACAAATATATGATCTCACTTATGGGTGGAATCTAAAAAAATGATACATATGAGCTTATTTACAAAATGGAAAGAGACTCACAGACAGAAAACAAATGTGGTTACCCAAGGGGAAAGGGGGGAGGGATAAATTAGGAGTCTGGCATTGGCAGATACAAACTACTACATATAAAACAGATAACAAGGTCCTACTGTACAGCACAGGGAATGATATTCAATATCTTGTAATAACCTATAATAAAAATATATATATATGTATAACTGAATCTCCCTGCTGTACACCAGAAACACAAAATTGTAAAGAAATTATACTTCAAATTTTTTAAATTATTTAATGTATTTACTTTTTGCTATCCTTTCTGGTTTTCTTTATTGAGATACAATTCACATACCTTGTAAGTGTACAATTTAGTGACTTTTTGGGTTTTTTATGAGGTCAGCGTTTAGTGTTTTCACAAAGTTGTGCAACCATCCCCACAGTAAGTTTTTTTTTTTTTTGCTTTTTTGTGTGTGTGCTTATGAGGGGGAGTTAATTAGGCTTATATATTTATTTATTTCTATTTGGAGGAGGTACTGGAGATTGAACCCAGGACCTCGTGCATGCTAAGTATGCACTCTACCACTGAGCTATACCCTCTCCCTACAGTTTTTTTTTTTAACGTTTTTCCATCACCACTAAAAGAAACATCTCACCCCTTAGCCATCTCCCCACATTACCCTCCACTCCATGCACCCCCCCCCCGCCCGAAGCCCTTGGCAACCACTAATGTCCTTTATATCTCAATAAATTTACCTATTTTGAACTTTTCCTATAAATAGGATCACATCCTTTGTGTCCTTCTGTGTCTGGCTTCTCTCATGGAGCATCCTGTGTTTGAGCATCATCCACGTCGTAGCCTGTGTCAGAGCTTCACTCCTTTTCCTGTGTCAGTAATACTCCCCTGTGTGGATGGACCCCATTCTGTTTATCCATCCATCCATCCATGGATGGACACTTGGGTTGCTTCCATTTTTTGGCTGTTGTGAATAATGCTGGTATGAACATCTGTGTGCAAATTTATTTCATCTATATATGTGTATATTTATATACACACATTTTTGTTTTGGTTTTTTTTTTTGTGTATATGTATACACCTAGGGGTGGAGTGGCTGGATTATGCGGAAGTTGTATCTTCAACACACTGAGGCACTGACAGTCTGTTTTGCAAAGTGCTGTGTCCTCTTCCATCCCCACCAGCAGTGTAAGAGGGTTCTGATTTCCACTCACATCCTTGTCAACACTTGCGATTAGCTGACTTTGAGTTTAGCCATCCTAGTGGCTGTGAGGCGATATTTCCCTGTGGTTTTGGTTTGCATTTCTCAAGGGGCTAATCTCAATGCACATTTTTTCCCATGTAATTGTTGGCCATTTGTATATCTTCCCTGGTGTGATATCTCTGCAAACCTTTTGCCCGTTTTAAAACCTTGGGTTATTTATTTTTTTATTATTGAGTTATAAGTGTTCTTTTTATATTCTGGATACAAACCCTTTATCCAATATATGATTCGCACCCCCTCGAAAAGAACTGCTTTATTTCAAAGCAGCTTGACCAAGTTGGATGGAGAGCTTTTAAATAAAAGCATTTTAAAGCAAACATGTTTTGTTTTGTTTTGTTTTACCTTCTGGGAGGGTTAAAACGCCAAAACGGGAAGGCTGTAAATAAAGCTATTTTGAGGGGAAAATGGGAAACCCCTTGGTCTGCATAGGAAGCAGCGGGAGATGAAGATAATTTATTATCAGATCTTAAGCTCCTTGGCCATTTCGTCTGTTCACAGGTATTCCCAGGTTTGTCTTCCGTGCATCCTCCCCATAATCTTCTTTTTTTCTTTTTTGCTGGAAACAGAAAGTGATGTATACTGCAATGCTGGCCATCCTTGGTAAAACATTATGGCATGAATATAATAAAGCTGTTACTCTGCCTTTTAAGTTATTTCTCGAGGCATTAAATCTGCTTTCCAAGCCTTTTTAAAGTCCTCATGAATCTGCCAAACACACTGATTAGTTTATACCGGGTGCCTCAAGTTTATGAATTGCCTTCCTGAGGAATAAATAAAATCATGGGAAGACTCCTGGCCTCTATCAATATTTTGCAATTGCTATACCTGAGGATGCTCCAGCAGCATTTGTCAGGGAACACTCCGACCACGCTGAACCCGGGCCCCGCGAGGCCGAGGCCCGGCCTCTTCAAGTCGAGTGCCGGGGGCCGGGACCGTGCCGGGCACGTCCGATTCCTCCTCTGTTCCAAATTGAAGGGCGGTCATTTTCCCGTTGCATTTTGCATCTGACCTTCCCAGTCCCATCCTCGTCTGTTCAGAGAACGGAATGGATTTTTGGATCTCCTGGGATTGTCCACAAAGACGTCCTGTGCGCTCACACACGAAGATATTTCTAAGGCGCATGCAATGAGCCTTCCTCACTGGAAAGTCCATCGTGCAGTCAGCATTTTGTCTGGACCAGTGTATCCAGTGCCCTCAGGACCAGCAGAAATGAGTCAGAAACAACATTTTTATCAGGAGGAAACCACGACAGAAGGTGAACTGTCTTTGCCCAGGAAGGGCGGCGTCCACGCCCGCCCACTGCCCAGCAGCCGCGCACCTTCCCGGGGCCGGGGCCACGGTCCGCTGACGTCAAGACCGTGGCGCTCAGAAGGTGCCTCTTGCCACACCACCGCCTGCCCCGCACCTGGACAGGTGATGACCGCGGCAGGTGGGAGGCACCCAGGGCCGGTGGATGAGACAGAAGCCACCTTCAGGGCACAGACCTCTTGAGGTCCTGTCCTGGATGACCTGCAGCTAACACACATGCAGTCACGGGGCTGTGGAGGGACCGCGGAGCATGGCCAGGGTGACCCCCGCTGCACGTGCCCCCGTGTGGGCCTGGGGAAGGACCGGGAGCTGTCTCAGCTCACCCACGGCTGCTCCCGGGGCCTGGCCAACGCCAGACACCCTGTCACTGGCTCCCCCAGACCCCGTGGTCGCACCCAAACCCCACCCTGCCACGTTCAAGCCACAGCATCTCCAGCCCCGCCTCCCCGCCGGGTCCCGATCATCCAAAGCTCACTGACCCCAGAGGCTGCATCCCCGATCCGTGCCTGAGCCAGCCGGCGACAGCGCATCCTGGTGGGGGCCAGCGTGGGACCTGAGTGTCCGTAACCCGCCCCCAGCCCCCGCTCACGGGCGCACGCACATCCCAGCGCCCCCTCGTGCCCACGCATGCACGCAGCCCCGCCAGGGCATCCCCAGCTGCCCCTCCCGTCCGCGCGGGCTCCGGGGCGGGGGGACGTCTCCCTGACAGTCACGCCTGTGAGTCACGTCGCTACACCCCAGCCCCACGACAGGATTTACTTTACTCCTCACAAACAGACAGTATTCTGAATACAGATTAAATCATTTCTGTTGATTCTGTGCGTCGTGGTAATAGTTGTCACGTGATGATACACAATGACGTGAAAAAGCTCAGCCACAGGGACTGCGGGCACTGTGGTAGCACTGGCTTCTACTTTCCTACACCTGTCACGGCAGCAGGACAGCGCCATCGCCACCTCCATCAGGGCCGCGCTATCCCCACTGTCCTAGCACGGCGGCAGCACCACTGCCGCAGCATCGCGACACGGGGGTATCACCACTCACCCCGCAGCCGTGTCACCCCTCCTGCCCGTCCCCGCCCCCCTCATGGCAGCAGGATCGTTACTCCTACCTCATGGTGACAGTATTAATACTCTCATAATAGCTGTGTTACTACAACTACTAGGATGGTCGCAGTGTTACTATTATTTCTATCACAGTGCCCATGTTGTTGTTATTACTCTCACGGTGGCCGTGTTGTTATTATTACTTTCATGGTGGCCGTATTACTATTATTTAAATCGCGATGGCCATGTGGTTATTATTACACTCATGGCGGCTGTATTACTATTATTTAAATCGTGATGGCCATGTGGTTATTATTACACTCATGGCGGCTGTATTACTATTATTTAAATCGCGATGGCCATGTGGTTATTATTACACTCATGGCGGCTGTATTACTATTATTTAAATCGCGATGGCCATGTGGTTATTATTACACTCATGGCGGCTGTATTACTATTATTTAAATCGCGATGGCCATGTGGTTATTATTACACTCATGGCGGCTGTATTACTATTATTTAAATCGCGATGGCCATGTGGTTATTATTACACTCATGGCGGCTGTATTACTATTATTTAAATCGCGATGGCCATGTGGTTATTATTACACTCATGGCGGCTGTATTACTATTATTTAAATCGCGATGGCCATGTGGTTATTATTACACTCATGGCGGCTGTATTACTATTATTTAAATCGCGATGGCCATGTGGTTATTATTACACTCATGGCGGCTGTATTACTATTATTTAAATCGCGATGGCCATGTGGTTATTATTACACTCATGGCGGCTGTATTACTATTATTTAAATCGCGATGGCCATGTGGTTATTATTACACTCATGGCGGCTGTATTACTATTATTTAAATCGCGATGGCCATGTGGTTATTATTACACTCATGGCGGCTGTATTACTATTATTTAAATCGCGATGGCCATGTGGTTATTATTACACTCATGGCGGCTGTATTACTATTATTTAAATCGCGATGGCCATGTGGTTATTATTACACTCATGGCGGCTGTATTACTATTATTTAAATCGCGATGGCCATGTGGTTATTATTACACTCATGGCGGCTGTATTACTATTATTTAAATCGCGATGGCCATGTGGTTATTATTACACTCATGGCGGCTGTATTACTATTATTTCTATCACAGTGACCACATTATTATAATTTCTTTCACAGTGGCCGTGTTGTAATTATTACTCTAATGGTGGCCATAGTACTATTATTTTCATCATGGTGACCATGTTATTATTATTTCTCTCATGGTGGCCGTGTTGTTATTATTTCTATCACGTTGGCAATGTTACTGTTACTACTATCATGTTGGCCGTGTTATTATTATTTCTGTCGCGGTGGCCGTGTTGTTATTATTACTGTCATGGTGGCTGTATTACTATTATTTCTTTCACAGTGACCGTGTTATTATTATTTCTGTCGCGGTGGCCGTGTTGTTATTATTACTGTCATGGTGGCCGTGTTACTATTATTTCTTTCACAGTGACCGTGTTATTATTATTTCTGTCGCGGTGGCCGTGTTGTTATTATTACTGTCATGGTGGCCGTGTTACTATTATTTCTTTCACAGTGACCGTGTTATTATTATTTCTATCACGGTGGCCGTGTTGTTATTATTTCTATCATGATGGCCCTGTTATCATTATTAGTGTAATGGTGGTCATATTACTCTTACTCCCATGGTTGCAATATTCTGCCTTCCCTCTCAGGTCAGCAGTATTACTACTCTCAGGGCAGTTGTCTCATTACTGTCAGGGCAGCGGAGTGACGGTGACTCTCGGGGCAGCACCGTCAACGTTGCCCCAGCTCTTGCCGCACACCAGACCCAGATATGTTGTATGTGTCATAACTCACTTCAGGCTCTCCAGACCCCAAAGAAAGATTTCCTATTCGCACTTTCCCTTACACACTGAGACGCCGGGGTACAGAGAGGTTAAGGAACTCCCCCAAGGTCCCCCAGCGAGGAGGCGGCGGAGACTGATCACGTGCCTGGCAAACTCTTTTCAGACCTGGCGCTGTCATCCCACCCCGGGCCCCATCCCACGCTTCTTCTCTAAGATCTGGACACCAGCTGCTGGACGTCCTTGTCCACCCTCACCGTGGACATCGGGTGTACGTGCAGCCTGGATTATGCCCAACGGACAACCCCCCAAAAACCCTCCCCCCGCTTTCCTTTCCATCCATGTCCCCATCATTCTCTTCTCCAAGCTGTCTACACAGCCTCACCTCCCACCTCCTCCTCAATTTGTTCCTTTTCTGCCCTGGTAGGTACAGTTTTGGCTTCCCAGAACTCCACTGCCTGGAGTCACACCTGTGAATACGAGTTAACTACATGGCCGAGGAGGCTTGACCAAGGTAGTGAGATCGCTCCTCTGCAGGCCTTAGCTAAGGAGGTTGTTTTGGATCGTCACGCCACCATGTGAGCTCTTAAAACCAGCTTTCTAACAAGAGAGGGCAGAGGAGGGAGTCAAAAGCTCAAAGGAGGGGAAGAGCTTGACCGGCTGTTGCTGGCTTTTGGGATGGAGGGGGCCACGCAGAAAACCCAGGAAGGAACTAAATTCCGTCAACAACCAGTGAGCGGACAGGAGGACCCTGAAGCCCGGAAGAAATCACGGCCCCAACCTGCGACTTGATTTCAGGCCTGTGAAATCAATTTCTGACCAGAAAACACAACACAGTACCAGACATCCAATGGGTAGAAACTACAAGATGACAAATGTCTGTCTGTTTTTTTTATGCTGATACACTTGTATTCACTTGTTACACGGCATAGCAAACTGACACACCCTTTCTGTCCACTCAGCCTGCTCTCGCTTTGCCTCTGATGAACTTACGGTGCCTTTGTGGCCCTCCTATGGCTTGAATCTCAGCGGAATTGAGGACCACCGTGACCACCTTCTTCTGAGGTGCCCCCTGTCCTAATTTCGCAGCTCTCTCTTCCACGGCTCCTTACTCTTCTTTCTCAGGATCCAGGTCCCTGTGTCTGACTTTTAATCCTCCTCATCATTTTCGGATGAAGTTCTTACATCCTCCGTTGTCCAGCCTCACGTCCTCCTCCCTGTCTCTCCACTGGACAACGTCGCCTTCGCTCACAGCTGTGGTTCACCAACAGCTCTCCAGCAGGTACCCCTGCCCAGACGATTCTCGTCTCTACCTTCATGAACATCCAACAGTTAAGATCGGCTGTCTCCTTGACGGGTCTCTAAACAGCACCTCCAGCCCCCAGTCCCTTCCCAAACCTGGTCCTCTCCAAGAACGCCTCCTCCAGGAAGTCCCCTTGGGTCACCCAAAACCTAAGAGGCAAGGCTTCCAGATGCCACCATGTTGAGAGGACAAAGAAGACCGTCTACTCTTGCAGTCTCCTCCTGGGAGGGAGAACACGTTCCCCCAGAAGCCACGGCCCCGCCCAGGGGAAACTTCCTGCCATGGAGGACTCCGTAGGCCGCCGGCAGCGCGCGCCCCACGAGTGATGCTGCTCACGCCGCAGGCGCAGGCACACCGCCAAGGCGGAGACGTCTGCACTTACAGAACGGGTGTTTCCAGAGACAGAAATAATTGGATTCCTTTCAGGCACTTTACAGTTTAAATCTGATTTACAAGAGCCTAATTACACATGCACGTGGCAGGATTTATTTTCGAAACATCTCATTCCACCACCCCCCCCCCCTTCATCCAACTATCCAGAAAGTCAGAAACAAACAAACAGAGCTGCGTGCACAGCTTGGATGGCGTCAGCCTTCTAAATCAAGTCACTTGTTTGGTTTTCATTCGTGGAAGCTTGGCTTTTTAGCAGGGAAAACATCGTTTTGGAAAACCGCTTCGTTCTGGTGTCGGAAAATTGCCATCAGCGAAGGAGACGTGAGTGCCTCAGATTTCCCGCATGGGAGCGGATGTTGTGGTACATTTACTCTATTTCTCTTTCAGCCAATTAAAAAAAAATTTGCTATTTATCAAATAGGAATTTGGAATGTGTGGGACTCACAGCGACAGTTCCAGGAAAGGGGAAAGGATCTTGAATTATTATCTGTGACATCCAGACAGAATATAAAAAAGCAGGTTGCCACGCGTGTGCATTCTTTGCAAAATAAATTTTAGATCGTACTTGTACAGATGTATATGACAGCCAAAGCGTGCGTGTGACGGATACATTTTGACTTCACAGTAGGAAAGAAGGCAGCGGGAGGGGCGGGAGAGGATTTGGGACTTTAAGTATCTCACAGACACACACTCATTCCTATCCCATCCACCCAACTATCATCGGCCACAGAATGTTAAAATCTGACCCCCCCCTAGACACCCAAATCCAAGAGAATTGAAATTTCAAGGGGACTCACACACCATCCCACACAAATTCACAAAGCAGAGAAAAAAAGTAGAAACTCCCTCCCTGACTCTGGATCCCACCCCCTGCTTTGAAAATATGAAGAAATCTAGACAATTTGCCGGAGATTTCTGTAAGATACAGAGATCGGGCTGATAACCTTTCCCCACCCTAGGAGATGCCTGTTTTCTATACCAGTCAGCTATGACTTAAATCGTGCTGCCTAACAAAACAACCCTAAATCTCAAAGCCCAACCATAATAAATGTTTGTTTTTTCAGACCTATGAGTTTGGGGGTCAGCAAAGGTTGGCTCATCTAGGCTGGACTCCCACCCTCCTCTCCCTGGTTGAGCAGAACCCAATGCATCAGCTTGGATTCATGTCTGCTCCCCATGGTTTCGTTATTTCGGTTATCCTGGGCATCTGTCTGTAATGTTGGAGCGTAAGTGTCTAGAGGGTACCCCAAACCATCTGGGTTTGCAGCACATGGGCTGACATCCCATAAGGTAAAGCAAAATGGGTGACAACCACATGGTGTAGGGAAGTGTGGTCCTTCCACGAGGGGTCAGCCTGGACCCAGGGAGGCAGGCAGAGAAAAGCTGTGAGCAACTCATGCCATCAACCACACTTTCTGAAGCCCAGGGAGAGGGGACTTCCCCATGCCCCTCTTTGTATGCAGCCTCCATCCTTCCCTTGCCAACTCTGTGCCCCAAGATGCTGATGGACACGGCCCAGGCTCTCTGGTCCCCCGATTCCAGGTGAGTTCAGACGGTGGGAGGCAACAGTGGGAGATGGGAGGGAGGGGCCCAGGGAGTCACTTACGAGGTTTTTTTCCCTGGAATCTTCCCCATCTGGTTGCGGCCGCACGCGGCTGTGTCCTTCATCACCTACGTACCTCCTAGGGCAGGCTCTCGGCCACAGCTCTCGAACAGAACCTCAGTAGGACCTTGACCCTTTACCTCAGGGCGATGACGTTTTCTCCTCTATGTTGCTAGGCTCCAGGAGCCTCCGAATCCTTTAGGACTTCCCTTGGCCCATCCCGGTTGTCTTTGCAGAGTCTTCAAAACCCTACAGGAAGGCACTGTCCATTTCCTGCTAGAACTGATACGGGACGATGGGGCGTGAGACGATGGCCTTGTCCCGGGTCCCAGGCGAGTCCCTGGGATGTGCCCCCTGTAGTGAGGGTCCTTGGCGTCATGCAGGAAGGAATTCAAGAGTGAGCCACGCCTGAGTCAAAGGAGATTTATTCAGAGAGATGGGCCCGGTTAGCTCATATGCTAGGAAGTGGGCGGATTGTTCCAGCTGCTTTGGGGAAGGGGCGGGGATTCCCAGGGACTGGACCACCGCCCACTCTCCGACCTCTCAGGGTCAGCCTGGGACAGGCACGGCGCCCGTGGGAGCGCCACTGGCCCTGCTGATGCGTTACAAGGAGCGTAGCCTCGCGAGGGCGAAGCGCCTGCCACCCTGCGCCTCCAGGTCCGCTGGGAGTCAGACCTTCCACGGCTGTGTCATTCTTTTAAACGTTGTGCCCTGGTCACTTCCGTCCCGTCTCAGAACCAAGACTGAGACGGGGCGGGTGTCCTCCGCTTGGAAGACGCCGTGGGTTTGCACCTGATAAAGTGTTGAGGGTTAGAAGCCAGCGTGGGGTCAACTTCACGGTAAAGCCAGGAGAGCAAACAGGGCCCATTTGTAGAGTTTCTGAAAATTGGTCGGTTCTACGTAACTTTTAGACCCTTACGCCCCCCTGACCTATTCTGCACGGACTGCGGTCCAGACCCCTTTTCCTGGGCGCTTCCTTCACTGCCGTCCTTGGAATCTCTGCGTGTGATGCATCCAAGCTATAGCCACAAAGCCGTCCCCACTCCCCACACGGCCGGGGCAGCCTGGGGGCTGTGGGTGGGGGGCTGCAGTCAAGGACTCGGCCCCCAAGCTCGCTGGGCTCCTGTGTGTGCCTGCGTTTCTGGTCCGCGCGCCCCATCCAGGGAGCTCCTTACTGGGGGCCGTCGGCCCAGGGACCCCCTGGCGTCTCCATCAAGACCAACTTCTCAGGGAGAGGAGGGGAGGCCCTGAACTGTGTTCTCCCCTCTGACTCGACACTCGGCCCTCTTCCGTCCCGGCCCAGAGTATAATGTTATAACTAGTGTAGATAATACTATGAAGAGAGCGCATACACGTTAGCTCTATGGGACGTGGGAAAATCCCACATGGCCAAATCGCACACTTACATACTCCATTATGTAACGCAGCCTGTACCGCCCACCGCACCCCCAGCTACCATAGTAGAGCTATGACACATAATAAAATACACAGCAGAACTCGTGCATAGCTATCTGGAAGGCAGGGAAACCCTTTACGACCAAATCTATTCCGTAACAGAATACATGCCGTATGTCACAGACCAAGTTGTAACATTGTAACTACAAACGACGGAATATATAGTGGAATATTTGCACATCTATCTGGAAGGTAGGAAAACCCCATGGGTCCAAATCGCACTGTTACATATTCTACTGTGTCACATACATCACACGTTCTAGACCAAGGTGTGGTCTAGATAATTCAGCTCCTACCCATAACATTATCCAGAGCAGGGCATGTACACAGCTGTCTGGGAAGTGGGAGAATCGTATGTGCTCGCATTGCACTGTTACACATTCTACTGTGCAATGCAATATACGCCGTGTATTGTATACATGCCATTTATTATGTAAACTGTTACATGCCCTGTCATGACAACGTGGCCATTGTCTACATAATACACTGTATCCTATCATAATGTGTCTATATGATGTATGCTGTCTAATGTTGTATAATAATATAGGACACATTACATCGTATCTATATCGTAAGGGGGGGAAATCGTATCTTTCCCAGCCATCCCACCGTGGTACGGTCCCGTGTTCTCCACAAAATAACACGTGGCCTGTAGAAGGCCACAGAGTGTGACGGCTGTGCTGGGTAACGCACGACACGGCACGTGCACGCCTGCACGCAAGGCAAGGAGCCGGGCAGCCCGCGCGATACGGGCCGTGCGGCCGGCCGGCACACGCCCTCCACCGGAGGCCAGCCTGCTGGAGTGACCTCCAGAAACCGTCCCGCCCCCCTCCTCCTCCTCCTCCTCCTCGCCCCGCCTCCTTGCGGAGTCTCTGTCGGTGGGGCGGGGGGTCCCCTGAGATGGACCTGCGGCCCCCACTGCTCAAGTCAGGGTGACTGTGAGACGGGAAGGGGCGGCAGGGCGCAGCCGATCCAGGAGCAGCACAGCGGCGAGCAGCAGGACTCAACCCCCAGGAGGCCCTGCGGCTCCAGATGGGGGGAGCCTGGACTTCCTTCTGCCTCATTACAAGCTCACTGCAACGTATCGGCAGGGTGAGTAGCAGGCCCACGGCGCCAGGGCGGCCCCAGGCCACCCGCGGAGGGTCACGGTGGGAGATGGCCCGCCCCTCCCCCAGGCTGGCTCGCTGGTCCCTCCACTTATGAGCACACGGAGCCACCGCGCCCGTAAGACTGGCCGCCGCCCCCTCTCGCTCGCTCGCTCCCCCTTCGGACACGGCCCGCACTCCACCTGTGGCGTGTGGACCTGCTTTTCCTCTAATCCGACCGCCCGACTCCCGCGCCTCGTGGCCTTTCTCTCGCCTTTTGTTGTATCTCTAAATAAACGTGCCTTTCCTCAGCCGCCGCTCGCTCTGGGATCCTTTGCTGCGCGAAGCCAAGGGCCCGCGCTTGGCGGGGCGCGCCCCGGGGGCTCCACCGAAGCCCGGGGCACGGCCCCCCCTCACGCCCCACGTCTGTTTCTCCTGCACCATCTGGAGCTCAGGCAACAAAGCCTGTTCCTCCCGGAGGCGCCTCGGGGGTCCTGGGTGAGGAGTGTTGGGGGAGGCTGCTCTGCCGCTCGGCCCCTCCTGTTTACGCTTCGCCACGCCCCGCAGAGATGTTAGGAGTCCTCTGCCCTGCCCCCCGCCTCGGATCAAATAAATCCGAGTGTCTGGGGCTGAGCCAGCATTTTTTTTTTAAAGCTCCCTGGGGTCTCATAAGTGCAGAACCATGACCCCGGAGTGACAGCCCTGGGGTCACACACGGTGGCCATCCCCCAGCGGCAGGTAGACACACACTGCAAAGAAGACAGCCCAGTGTCACCAGTCCTGGGGCCAGCTCGCCTCCTCGCTGCAGAGAGAGAGGAGACTGAGAGCCCTGAACGGCTACATCCAAAGGGGAAGGGGCTTTTTCTATGTAAAACCGGGCAGTTGGAGAAGCCTGGAACCACAGGCGTTCTAGATACACTGCAGACCGGAGAGGCCAGCTGCTGGAGGGATGTTGGAAACCTTGAGATCCAGGGCCAGAATTTCTGGGAAGGACGGTCACCTGTCCACACAGTGTGAATCTGGGTCATTTCTCCCGAGACTCGCGCAGCGGTCCCGGAAGACGGAGCAATGATCAGGCTCCAATGAGATCTACGCCTGGGGTTGGATGGTACCCAGCACGTTGCAGCCCCCACCTCCCTTCCATGAACAGCCGAGCACAGCATCCTTCTCATTTCCCGATGCAGCCAACCTGTCCAGGTGGATAAACACGCATCGGGGGGATGGCGATCCGGGCAGCTGAGCGTGTAAATATCATCCGGTTTCCCCCAGGGCTGGGGCCACCGCCCTTTGTCCTTTTCCGTACAGGTTTATCCGGGGTGGAAATATGTTCCAGGCAGATGGGAGGACGCTCACGGCACCCTCAGGAGGGGCTGCATCCAGGAGTGGGGGCTTTATGCAAAGTGCAAAGCAGGGGGCCAGGCTGTGGGGTGCTCCAAGAGAGAACAGAACGCAAATAGCGGGAGAGAGAGAAAAAGAAAGAGGGCTCCCCAAGGCAAAGGCTCCCTGCAGAGAGGTGTGTTTGTGCTGCCGCGGACGGGTGGCTTAAACGTCACACATTTATTCCTCTCAGTCCTGGAGGCTGGGATCTGAGGCCAGGGTGTGAGCAGGGCTGTGGTCTCCCGAGCCCTCTCCCCTTGGTGTGCAGACGGCTGTCTCCTCCCTGTGTCCTCCTGTGGGCGTCCCTCTGGGCATGTCTGGGTCCTCATCTCCTCTTCTTACAAGGACCCCAGTCCTGTGTGATCAGGACCCACCCCAGTGACCCCGTTTTACCTTCATCACCTCTTTAAAGACCCCCGTCTCCAAACACAGCCGCGTTCTGAGGTCCTGGCAGTGAGGACTTGGGGATACACATTTTCGGGGCGGGGGGGAGGACATAGTTCAGTCTATAACAGGAGGCAAGCAGAATGTCACTTTATGCAAACAGCAGCCCACGGCCGGGGAAGCTGGGCCGGTCCTCTGAGCAGCCCTGCGTGCCAAGTACTCAGAAATACAGCCACGTGTCATCCTTCCGTCCCACGCCCAGGACTGAACACACACCCAACCCTCAGCCAAGCACTAGCAGTGACGGCCACAGGGGAATTTTTACCAAAAGGGTATGAAATGAGGGCCCTTTCCATCTACCCCAGAGGATGCAAAAAAAAAAAAAAAAAAAAGGAAGCCCCATCGTAGAGATTTCACAGGCTGACAGGCATTTCAAGTAAGTTTAAATCTCAGCGCACACAGACGGCGGGACAAGGCAAGCCTGCGCCATAGGCTGTTCCCCCGGCTCCGTGTTCCTAGATTTCCGGCCCTCAGGGAATGCTTTAAAGAGCCCACAGCTGCCTCTCTAACTGTCCGCACGTTCACTCCTGCACCCGGCCATGCCCCCGGGACCTCTCCACACACATCCTTCTGGGAGAACGTGTGTTTATCCAAACAAAACACGCATGTCAGTCGGGGGCTTAGCGTCTGGTGTGTCTTTTCCAGAAAAACACAGTGCCTGTTTCCACGTGGCTTGTGTCCTAGCCAGAGGACTTGGGTGAACACTCACACTCCATGAGTCACAATGATACATTGATTTATTTGTAATTTTTTGTTGCCATATGGCTGATTCACAACATGGTATTAGTTGCAGGTGTACAAGACACTGATTCAATCTTTTGATAGATTGTATTCCATTCAAAGTTATTATAAAATATTGGCTACATTCCCCATGTGATACAATGTATCCTTGTAGCCTCTTTATTTTATACATAGTAGTTTGCACCACTTAATCCCCTCCCCCTTCCCTCTCCCCACTGGTCACCACCAGCTTGTTCTCTGCATCTGTGAGTCTGCTTCTGTTTTGTTACATTCACTATTTTGTTGCGTTTTTTAGATTCCACATATAAGTGATATCATATGGTATTTGTCTTTCTCTGTCTGACTTATTTCTCTTAGTATGATCATCTCTAGGTCCATCCATGTTGCTGCAAATGGCATGATTTCATTCTTTTTCATGGCCGTGTAATATTCCATTATACAAATATATCACAACTTCTGTATCCAGTCCTCTGTCGGTGGACATTTAGGCTGCTTCCATGTTGGCTACTGTAAATAGTGCTGCTGTGAACACTGGGGTGCATGTATACTTTCAAATTAATGTCTTCGCTGTCTTTGGCTGTATACCCAGGAGTGGGACTGCTGGGTCAGGTGCTAGCTCCATGGCAAATTATAACAATAAATAGTTACTATTTAATGAAATCTATCAAGTAGTTCACAGGCATTCACTCCTTGCATGCCCTGGACAACCTTACGTAGTAGGAGGCACAGAGAGGTTAAGTGACTTTCCCAAGGTCACTCAGCCAGGGAGTGAACCAACTTTCCCCACCACCTGCGGTTCACAATTTTGGAAACATGCCTGATTCTTCTTTCTATAGCTCTTCTTATGTTCCCATGCTTAAGCAGACTGAAGGAATGATTGTCCAGCCTCCAACTTCTACAAACTGTCCCAACCACCTATCACTGCAGACAGAAGCACAGAAACACCTCTCCAGGAAAACCAAAGGGCATCTGTTGCAGCTTCATTCCCCACCTCTTTGCAAAAAAAAAAAAAAAAAAAGGTCATTACAAAACCACCTTCTCCCACTGGAGCCAGGGGTCCGTTCTTTAGGTCTTTCCTATGTCAGAACCCCCATCATTTGACAGTTCTGATCACCACCTGTCTCCTAAAACTCTTGTCTCCTTTGACTTCCGTGGATCTCTGGGTCCTGAAATGCTTTCTGGCATTCTGACGCCTTCTGTTTCCCTCACCCCTCCCTCTTCCTCGACCTGTCCATCAATTTCGTTTTTCATTTTACAGATTTCATGTTTCCATTAAATGTGTCTTGCTCTATACACCGGTCCCGGGAGACCGTCATGCAATGCTTTTAAGAGATGCTCAATTTATCAGTTGCTTTTAAATCCAATGTTGCAGGGGCTGCCCGGGAGCGCTCTCTGCCCAGATGTTCGTAAGCATCTGAAACCCAGCACAATTTAAAGCCGAAATGTTCTCCGCACGCTTCCCGCCCCAAGAAGCTCCCCGCACACTCTCTCTCCGTACACCTTGCCACGCATCCAATTTCCGAGTGAGAACAAACTGTTCCCACACATTTGAGAGGAGACGGATGGTTCTGTCACCATGGCAACAAGTAGCCCCCCTGTATTCCTCCCCAAAACGGGTTTCAACTCTGCTTGATTCATCCGTGAACATGCTTGGTAGCTAACCAACCGGGGCTGACCCTCACGTCGGAAGACCAGCCAATCAAGAATAAACTTAATTGAACGCTCCTGCCTCCAGGTGCCCAACCCAACCCCTACGGTCTCGCCAAACGACCAGCTCCCTAGAGATGCCATCCATCTGCTCTGCCGCCTGCGAATCCGCCGTGTTAAAAGATCACCGCTCTGCCATGTTCTGCTCGGCCAGCTCGCTCCCAGCAAGCACATCTCCCCGATACCGTAACGGGCATCCTGCCTCCCAGTTCAGACGTTGAGTGTTGGACCCGCCGTGGTTGACATACGTCTTCTGTCTCCTTCAGCATCATCTGGCCAAGTCCCGTGCGACCCGCCTTCAAGCCATCCGTCCCCTGCAAAACTCCCTCCTTCGGGTCACACTGCAGCATCCGTGATTGGGACAGTGGGAGTGTTGGAACAGGACACAAATCCCAGGCCCCATGGGATGTGCCTTCTTGAGGTCTGGGAAGACCAGGAGCCCTCCAACGGCAAGTTCTGCCTCGCTCTGCTCCCACGGAGAAGGTCCCCCGGGGAAATGGCCCTCCTATCACAGCGGGGAGCAGGCACGGGGGTCTCACTCACACATCCGCACTGTTCTGCTGCCTTCCCCACTATCCATCTCCTGAACCCATCCATCTTCCCAAACTTGGACTCGGTCTGTTCAACACTCACTCCCCAGCGCCATCTGCAGCCCCTAGAAACACCAGTCTAACTTTCTGTCTCTCTGAATTTGATGATTCCAGATATCTTGTACAAGTGGAATCACACACTATTTGCCTTTTTATGACTTTCTCATTTCACCGAGCATCATATCCTCAAGGCCCATCCACGCTGTCGCCTGGGTCAGAGCTTCACCCCTTTTCCTGGCTGAGTAATATTCCACCGTGTGGATGCAACCCATTCTATTTATCCATCCATCCATCCATCCATGCACACTTGGGCCGCTTCTACCTCTTGGCTGCTGTGAGCAACGCTGCTGTGAATGTGGGTGTGCAAATAAACTCTTGGAGACCCCGCTTCGAATTCCTTCCATCTCACTCTTCTCCCCTGTTCTCATCAGTGTAGGATGATCCACCCAGGCTGTTTAACAATCACAAGTCACGGCGAACTCGCCTACATCTAACTTGCCTGCAGTGCCATCTAATCGGCAAATAGAGTATGTCGACCAAGGAAGTGAGACCCACAAGCGACATGGTACCGAAGGCTGATGACAAACGTATTCATTGCACGGTTCCTCTGAGTACTAGGAGTGCTGCCAGGTCTGGCCCTGCCTGGTGTGTTCATTATGCCAGTCCCTCCTCCGGCTTCCCCTGACGGGTTTCCCCATCAGTTAAAAAAAAAAAAAATGCAGGGGAACCTGACCACAAACACCAGGGCCAGGGACTCTCGTCTCTGTGCAGCTAAGGGGGCCTCCCGTGCAGCCCCGTGTCCTCGGGGGACGGTGCGTTTAATCCGGAGACATCTTCATGCGGAAACTTGTCAACCATAAGAGAATCCCACGAGGCCCCTTCTGGGCTCGGGGGTGACAAGACTGGTTCTAACGAAAGAAATGTCATCTGTACTAAAGGAAATTCTAATGACTGGGCCTTGCCCTGGGGCTTCGCCTGGTTCCCCAATTACAAAGGGTTTTTGCGTGTTGCCTGAGCCGTTCCCTCCCGCTCTTTTGTTCAGAACATCTTCCTTGAACACTGCACCGGGCACCTGGTGGAAGCAAGTTGTCTGGGCTTTGCGATCGACCTGCATTTCTCCATGGTGTGGGGGTGAGTTCCTTCCCCGAGGGACATTTGGCAATGCCTGGAGACATTTATCACAACTCAGAGGAGGGGTGAGATGATCCCGGCGTGTGGTGGGTGGAGACCAGGGACGCTGCTCCACACCCCACAGTGCACAGGGCGCCCCCATCGGAGAGTCCGCCAGCCCCCAAAGTCCACACTGCTGAGCCGGAGAAACCCGCTTCATGAAACGGTTCCCTTTAAAACTGAACAGGAGGCTTTGGGGGAGAGAACCCCCAGCCTCTTCCTTCTCTGAGCTCCTCCTAAACCCCGAAGTTAGCTCTGAGATTCTTAACTTTGGATTTGAGTATGAGTAACTCTTCATGGCATATTTCTGCTCTAAGACGCAAATGTTTCTATCACCCAACGGACTAGACCCTGTCATCCTTAGCTGGGTGGTAGACAAAGGAAAGAATTTCTAAGGACAAAATCTGGGAGAATGACGGTCTTTCCAAGTGCCCGTGAAGACATTCGCCCACGTGGACCAATGCTGAGCCATAAAGCAGAACACAGTTTACGTAGAACTGAAGTTTTGCAATGCATGGGCGCTGATCACAGTGGAGAGTCACAGAAAGTTATGTAAAATCCTGGAATATTGGCTAAAAATATATACATATAATAGCCCATGAGTCAAAGGGCAGTGACAAGGGAAATCGGAAAAGATTCTGAATCGGATGAAAATGCAGATGCAACAGGACGCAATGAGGGGGATTCAGCTGAAGCCGTGTTTAAAGCAGGGCACGCAGGGTTGGATGTTTATGATAAGAAAGAAGAAAGGATTAGAATCCGTAATTTGCGCTCTCACCTTAAGAAATGAACACAAAGCGTCTTAAACCCAGAGCAAGTTAGAAGCCAGGAAATAAGACGGAGCATCGTCAATGTAACTGAAATCAGAAAAGCAAGAGACACTGGTTCCTGGACGTGTCAATAAAATCAACAAGCCTCTATAGGCAAATCAACGCAGTACATAAAAGAGAGAATAAATAACCACATTTATCGGACGAAGGAGGCTGGATGGGCACCTCTGAGGCCCTGCTGATTATATCAAGAGGTTAATAAGGAAACGCTATAAACAAATTCCCGCCCACCAGCTTGAGCACCGAGGTCCACACGTCCAAATTCCTTGAAAGACACAAACTGCCACAGTTCACTCAGGAAGGAATGAACACCTGTCCCATGGCTGCTCGAGTCAGGAAATGTATTGCTAAACACCTCAGATCAAAAAGACCTCTAGAGCCAGGTGGCTTCACCAAATATTTAAAAAGGGGGAAAAAAGTGTTTGGTACAAACACTTCCAGAAAACAAAAGTGGAGGAAACACTTCTCCATGAATTATGTTAGGGAAAAACGTGCCAATAGTTTTCTTTGGCAGCAACATCTTGGTCTGTTTTTGAGATTTTTTAATCAGAGTGATTCTGGCTTCCTCGGATGTCAAAAAATCAACACCATCAGTGTAAAGGGAATAATTTCCATGGCGAGGAGTAGAAACAGGCAGGGATGGGAAACTGGTTCAACAAGTGAAATTAATCAACGTAGCTTACCATGACAACAGAAGAAAAAATAAATAAAATGTATCTATGATCTCGGAAGATGAAGAAAAGACATTTGGCAAAGGTCAACACTCATTTATGTTTTTAAAAAAATACTCTTCTCAAAGTAGGAATAGAGACAAGATCTTTAACCTTACACCGAGCGTTTACCAAAGCCGAACGCTATTATGTTTCATGGTGAAAGATTGCTTCTCTTGTGGGACCAGGGGAGGCCAGGGACACCCCACACACAGTCTTAGGATAACTGGATGTCCAACAGAGCAATGAGAAAAGACAAAGAAAGAAAAGTGCATACTGATTGGTAAGGAAGAAACCATACTTAATTTTTTAAAAAAATTGTCTACATAGAAAATCTACGAATGCCTAGGAAAAGAAGCTGTTAAAACAAGTCATGTAAGTGTAGCAAGAAGACACCATGAAACGAGCCATTTATAAAAGTCAGCATCGTTTTGTTACAGGGGACCGATGAACACTTAGACACTGAAACTTTAAAAAATACCACTTAAGATAAAGAAGATGTGACCACACACACACACACGCGCACACACACACACACACACACAGGAATACTACTCAGCCATAAAAAAGAATGGAATCATGCCATTTGCAGCCACATGGATGGACCTGGAGGTGGTCATTCAAAGTGCAGTTAAGTCACACAGAGAAAGACCAATAATATCACATGACACCCCTTACATGCGGAATCTAAACAAAAAATGATACAAACAAACTTATTTACAAAACAGAAACAAAATCACAATCACAGAAAGAAACTTACGGTTACCAAAGTGGAGGTGGCCTAGGAATAAACTGGAAGTTTGGGATTAATAGATACACACACCTACTGTATGTAAAATAGATGAACAGCAAGGTCCTGCTGGGAACTGTATTCAATATCTTGTAATAAACTATAATGGAAAAGAATCCCCCATATATATATATTTATATATATACATATATATATTATATATATTTATATATTTTATATATCTTTTATATTTTATATATATTTTTATATTTGTATATTTTATATAATTTATGTATATTATATATTTCTTATATATTGTATATATTTATATATATTTATATTTTTATATATTTTTATATATTTTTGTATTTTGTATATATATTTTGTATATATTTTTATATATTATATTTTATATATATATTTATATATTACGTATTTTTATATATATTGTATATATTTATATTTTTTATATATTTTATATATATTTTGTATATTTTTATATTTTTTATATATTTCATATTTTTATATATTTTTAATTTTGATATATATTATATATATTTTATGTACTTTTATATATTTTGTATGTTTTTATATATTTTTGTATTTTTATATATATTATATATTTTATTTTTATATATAATATATAAATATATTATATATTATTTATATATAATATATAAGTATATATTTTATATATTTCATACATATTATATATTTTTATGTTATATATAATATATATTACATATTTTAATATATATTATATATATATATTTATATATATAAAACCAAATCACTTTGCTGTACACCTGAAACTAACACGATATTGTAAACCAACCCTACTTTAATGAATTAAATGAACAAAAACACTATTTCTAGTAGCATAATTAACATGAAAATTGAATTAAACCTAAAATAGTATGTGCAAATGATATTTGTTAAAAACCAGAAAACACTGATTAAAACAAAACAAAAAAGAAGTATAAATCTTCAGAAAGATCTACCAGGTTGCTGAATCAGAAAGACCAATACTGTTCAGAAGTCAATTCTCGCCCCCCCCCGCAACCCCAAATAATCTATAAATTCAGCACAAACTCAAAGTCCTAGCAGACACTAATGCAACACTGTGAACCAACTATGCTTCAGTTTTTTAAAAATGTATTTTTGTAGAAATAGGTAAGTGGACTGTAAAATTAACATGGACACGCAAAAGGTTTGGAAGAGCCAGGACACTTGCATAAAACAAGAATTGTGCAGGCGGATTCCCACTACCCGATTTCAAGACTTATCATAAAAGCTACAGGAGTCAAATCAGCTCAGGACCAGCTTCAGGGTGGACATGAGCCAACGGGAGAGAAGGCACCCTCTTAAAAATAAAAAAAAAAAAAACACAACCATACTGCAGGGTAAACTGATTTTCAACAAAAGATGCCAACGTAACGCAACTGGAGAAGGCACGTTCTTTCTAACACGCGGTGTTGAAACACTGGGACACCGCCATGCAAAACAGGGAACGTCCGTGCACCCCTCCCATCCTAAGGAGACGAACTTGAAGTGAGTTCTAGACCCGTGGGTGAGCCCTCAATATATAAAAATCTATACAGGGAAAAACAGGAGGAAGTCGTTGCAACACAGCATTCGGCGAAGACGTATTGGATAAGACACAGGAAACATGGTCCATCAGAGAAAAAAAAATGATGATAATTTGGACTTTATTCAAATTTAAAAATCTCTGACACTTTGAGAAACAGAGTCACAGATGACAGAGAACAAGCTAGTGGTGACCAGTGGGGAGACAGGAGGGGGACAGGCAGGATTAGGGGAGGGGGGTAAGAGGAACAAACTACTATGTGTAAATAAATAAGCTACAAGGGCACATTGCACGGTGCCGGGAAGGCCCGGCCGCAGCTCCCCGCACAGGGGCACGTTTCTGGGTCTTGCAGAAGGAGTCTCGATGCCCCGCCAGGCTGGGCGCGTTACGTAGCCCCGGGTGCATCTTGGGGTCTGTCCCCCACCCTACGTGCCATGACCCTCCCCTGGAAAAGGCTCACTTGTCCATCTTTGTGCGACACCCAGCATCTCAGCTGTGCCCCCAGCAAACAGAAGCCAAGCACCCACCCAGACAACCGTCCCCCTCAGGGGAACCTGGCCAGACCGCAGACCTGCCCTCATGTGGCCATGGGGGACACCTCTCTGATGAGCTCTTGGGAGCCCTCCACCCCAAAACCCTCTGGACTCAGGCGCCCCTCCCCCCAATTCCACCACGATGGAATGAATGCCGTAGGAAGGCACTGCCATCTCATGGAATTAGCTTCTTAAACACACATCCCCCAGGGAGAGGTCCCCCCTTCACGCTGTCATTAAGGGTCTGAACCTTAGTGAAGGCTGGTGCCATTGGAGCCGTCTCTCCTGCCGGGCGACCGGAAATCAAAGCATGTGATAAACCATCTGTGCGAGGGAGGGGCGCATCTTCTGCGGACACCCCAGTGGGTCCCCAGAGGGCAGGTCACAGAGGAAGTGGTCATGAATGCAAGAGTTGATGAGTGTCCCAAATATATGGGGAGGAGAAGGGTGTGCAGGGCCAACTCTGGGGAATGCACAGCTGTGCCCAGAATCTGACAAATGAGGTGGACCGCCTGTCCCCGCTACATCCCGAACAGTGGGTTAGAAATGCAGCAAGCTGGTCAGCGATGCCGCACCACGTACAGTGTGTAATCCCCACGCCCACTAGGATGCTGTAGTCCAAAAGATGGAAAGTAGCAAGTTGACCAGGGTCTGGAGAGAACTGGGACTTGTGCACAACCACTAGTGTGAATGGAAAAGGGTGTGACGACGTGCAAACTGCTTGGCCCGTCCTCGACTACCTAATTTTGAAAGCTGGCAGTTTTACTCCAGGATATATGTATACGCCCCAAAGAAGAAAAAAATTAGGGTTTTAACAAAGATATGTAAGCAAACATTCACAGCAGCCAATATGCACAACTGTCAAAAGGTTGAGGCAACACAAATGTCCATCAAGTGATGGATGGATGAGCACAATGGTGTCTGTCTAGATGGGTGGGGAATATTACTCAGCCAGGAAAAGGAGTGGGTGGGCCCTGAACACAGGATGCTCTGTGAGAGAAGGCAGACACGGAAGGACACACAGGGTGCAATTCCACTTGTTTATTTTTTAAATGGAGGTTCTGGGAGTTGAACCCAGGACCTCGTGCATGCTAAGTAACTTTCAAGTTATATGCTACTTGAAAACAAAGTTGCACTTTGTGCGCAACTTTAAAAAAAAAAAAAAGCTGGGTGCAATCATTCTATCATGCTTCATTTATTGCATTTTTTTTTTTTGACAAATTGAAGGTTTGGGGCAGCCCTGCATCCAGGAGGTGTATCTGTGCCATTTTCCCAACAGCACCCGCTCACTTTGGGCTTCTGGGTCCCATGTCAGCAATTCTCCCAGTACCTCAAACTATTTCATGGTGACTGTGTCTGTTACGATGCTCTGTGATCAGGCATCTTGGACGTTACTCCTATGACTCGCTGAAGGCTCAGAGGACGGTTAGCAATTTTGAGCCATGAAGTATTTTTTTACTTAAAGCATGTGCATTGGTTTTGGGGGATTTTTTTTTTTTCAGTCTAGAGTAAACGGAACTTTGATAGTGTCACTGCATGTGACACTCGGTTGCTGTGGTCTGGAACGGGACGCATCATGACAGTATTTGAAGCATCCAGGCTGACCTTTCCCATCAAAGAGCTAAGACTGGCTTCCACTGCAAGTAAAATGAAATAAGGGGGGGAAAAATGAAAGAAACCAATATATGTACGTATATGCATAACTGGGACATTGTGCTGCGCACCAGAGAAAGACACATTGTAACTGACTGTCCGTCAATTAAAAAAGAAAAAGATGAAATAAGGACATTAAGTCAGACTGACGTCCCCCCACCCCCAGTCCTCGCAGGCGCTCATGACGCACAGACTGTGGATCGAGACTTATTCCTGGGCGATAGTTTGGGGAAAAGGAATGAGATGGACTGACTTTTTTTTTTTTTTTTTTCTTTCCGCAAACACCAAGGAAGAATGAAAGTCTCCGGGATTTCAGTGACTGAGCCGCCCGGCGGGCTGTCTTCGTTCAGACGCGGATGAAGCTGACAGTCCCTGCGCTCTGAGGGCGAGGACAGAGAGCTTATCTGGGGAAGACACGTGTTTCCCAGATTCACCACGTCTGCTTTCTTTTTATCAGCCCTCCTTCACTTTTCTCCTTGCGCTGTCAGTAACCAAACGTGGTGCAGAAAACAGAAACACCTTTGTTTAAAAAAAAAAAAACAAACAAAAACCCTGTGCAATGAAGGTCCCGAAAACCCGTTCTGCATCTCCCCTCTTGCAGATCAGTAAGTCACGGCGAGCAGTTCTGACGGCGCGCACGGCTGCTTTGCACACCCGCCCGCGACCTCGCGCGCGCGCACGTGGACTCCTAAGCCGATGCGCCTTAGGTCAAAGGCACCTGGAAGCCTCGGGAAGCACCGGCTCAGGGAACGGGTCCTCCGGAGCTGTAACGCCCGCGCTGGCACAGCCTTGCGGGAGCTTTGCATGGGTGCAGCTGCCCGGCAGGCGGGGGTGGCTGTCCCCGCCCCCCCCCCCCCCGTGGGATAGGGCCAGGCGCGCGCCTCCCCGCAGGGTCCGGCCGCCGGGCCGGGCCCCCCCGCTGCTCGGGCAAGTGCGGCAGGTCTGCGGCTGGCGGGAGCCGTGCTCCCGTGTCCGGCGACGCCAGGGTCCCGGCCGCAGCCCCTCCTGGCGTCCACCCGGCTCTGAGTCCCCCGGGGGCCCCTCCGACCACGCGCGCGCCAGCGCAGGGCCACACGCACAGACAGCACCTCCCTCTCTCGGAAACGCCTCTGCTGCTTCCCCAACGTCACGAGCGTTTACACGGTGACCTTCTACTGTTCAGTCTTAATTAACGGTCGGTCTCTCCGGGGGTGGCATTTGACTCCCATCCGGTGACAACGCCAGGCCAGGGCCGGCACTGGGATGGGACGCTTCTGTGTCCCGTCACCTGCAACACGATGGCGTTTTGCGATGCAGAGACACCGCCTCCTGGAAGAACTCCAGGAATTTCCAGCGCCTCCCTCTGCCTCCTGATACAAGCCAGAAAGGGCGCCTCTGGGCGGTCACAGAGAGGACTCCGTCTGGGGACAGTTCCACCTCCCGTGGAAGCACGGACTCACCGGGGAACCGAGAGCCTCACTACATATAAATTAATACGCAAAGTCTATGCGGGTCTTCCCCTGAACGCACTTCCGCCCCTGTGAGGTTCTGACCCACCGCCACATCGGACAACTCGGATGGAAGGTCCCCGTGGGAGGGAGCGGGGACCCTACCCTGCCGCATTTCCCCATCACAGCTGCGTGTATGGGGCCGCTCCCTCCCAGCAGGGACGGGGTGTCAGGGGCCCAGGATTTCTCGGCCCCACAGAACAGTACTTAGCGACCATGGCTCACGCTCTGTAGGCAAATTTGCCCAGCCTGGGGGACGTCTGGCCACCCAGCTTTCGATGGTGGACACACAGGTTCGCGCCAACATCGCATCAGTGTCCTATGGCTTCCGTGACGAGGGGACATAGGACGCTCATGGCCTCACTGCTCTGGAGACCAGAAGTCTGATATTAAAGCGCCAGCCGGGTGGCGGGGCAGCGGGTAGAGCTGAGGGGCAGAGCGCATGCTTAACACGCACGGCGTCCTGGGGTCAATCCCCAGTGCCTCCATTAAAAAAAAACCAAACTAATAATAAATACATAGACCTACTGATCCACCGCCCCCTAAAAGAATTAAAGTGTCAGCCGGGTCCAGGTCATGGTGGCCCCAGGCAACCCTCGGAGATCCTTAACTTGTAGACACATCTCCCCAGTTTCTCCGTCCATCGTCACCCCCATTCTCCTTCTCTGGGTTTATGTCTGTGTCCAAATTCCCCCCTTTTATATGGATGCCAGTCGGATTACACTGGCCCCTCACCCACTCTAGTGGGACCTCCTCTTAAATGAACTCCGTCTGCAACGACCCTGTTTCCAAATGAAGCCACATTCTGAGGTCTGGAGGCTTAGCACGTGCACATATCCTTTATGGGGTGACATAAAATTCAACCCAGAACACACTCCAAACCGTGCACCGTCTAGTGGTGGGGTCTGCCGGGGCCAACCCGCCTTGTACACCAGGGAGGGCCGGTTTGGAGGACGTCCCCGGGAGCTTTCTGTCCAGGATGGGGAGTATTCTGCAGAACGGGGCTCAGAAGAGCGTGTACAAGAGTGGCCTGCAGTAAAGAAATGGCTTTGCCCAAGGGAAGCCCTGGCCTTGCCCCCACCTCGTGGAAGGTCCCCTCGGGGCCCTGGGGACGGCCCAGACCTTGGCTCACTCCAGAGCGTAGCTCACACGCGCTACAGAGTGATGCACGGTGGGCGCCGCGGGGCACGGGGTCTCACCTGCACCTCTGGCGGGACGGGAGGGCGAGGTCAGCTCTGCGGGTGGACCACCGTTTCTACGTAACCAATCGCAAAAAGCCTGGACCCCGAGGCTCGGGTGAGCCTCCCTGGTGGACGGCACGCCCTGCATGTGGACACGGTTAACCGTTCCGAGGCCACCAAAGCAGAGACGGGGCCGTTTACGGCTTCTGCAGGCAGGGCGAGCGTCCCTCCGGAGCCAGCACGCACGGGGAGGCGAACTCCAGGATCCAGACTCGGACACAGCCTCATGGTCTCACGACGCAAGCTTCGATCTGAAAGAAGGACGTGTTCCCCCCAATTTTATGAGCCCGTCTGTGGATGACGGTGTGTCCCGTTCACTTCTGCGCCTTTTGGCCACTTATCAAGGCTTTAAATTGATTGTAAAGACGGGGAGGGGGGAGGGAAATTGTATCCTTTAGAAAATATTGACCTCATTCTGCAAAGGCAAATTACATTTCTCCATCAAAGAGAGACAAAAGAACAATAAATAAATAAATAAAAATAAAAGAACCCTTGGTGAAGCAAGGTGCCCGATCATCTGTGTAGATCCGACCCCGCCTCACAGCCGCCACCCCGCCTGCATCATGATCCCTTCTGTCCGCGCGGAAGGCCTCCCCGGCGCACCGTGGAATTGTTTCCATAAATCACGCAGGCACCTTTACAGGGTTCGAAATTGAATTGCCAACCACGGCTTTCTTCATTATGCTAACCGGCTCCCCGGCTTCGCAGGCTGGAAGTGCGTCCATGAACGCTGGCGGGTTTCCAGCGGACGCCCGCCGCTCGACAGGGTGATGGAAACGCCCTTGAGACGGGCAGGAGGTTAAACGCGTTCACATGCAGAGATGTGCTGAGCGTCCCGGGGCCTCCAGCGCAGCCAGCGTTTCCGTCCAAGGTGGCCTTTTAAATGGCTCCCCGCGTAATTAAAGATCCAGCATGAACGGCCAGATTATCATGGTCATTATTAACAAATTTTTAAAAAATTATCTTTTTTTAATTGAAGTACCATCACTCACAATGTGTCCATTTCCGGTGCACAGCATCATGTCCCAGTCATGCATATCCATACATATATTCATTCTTATTTTTTTTCATTCAAGTTTATTTCAAGATATTGAACCTAGTTCCCTGTGCTGCACAGAAGAAATTTTTTTTCAAATCAATTTTTATATATGGTGGCTAAAATTTGCAAATCTCAAACTTCCCACCCCCTTTGCCCGGCAACCATGAGATTGTTCACTACGTGTGCGAGTCTTCAACAACTGTTTCTGAGCGAACAAGGGATCATTATGTAAACCGGACGGGCTTGTATGTTGCCATCCAAACTCACCAAACGGCAACCTCTTCTGCCCCCAAGCACTCACAGCACCAAGGAGCAGGCAAAGACATCGAGACGTGATCGGCCACAGCTCTTGGCCTTACCGAGTCTGAGTACAGTCCTCAGTATTCAGAAAGATCGAGCCATTCTTGAAACCCCATATGTGTCTGAACATAGAAGCTACACACTTCTGTGGTCTGCTGACTCTCCTCCCACGCTTCCCTCTGCGGCCAACAGGTTCCACACGAGGGGCACTGCGAGCTGGCCCTGAGGTGAGCTGAGGCCGCGGGACCCAAGGCCACGATCAGAGCATGTCTGTAGCATGCAGTAAATGATGGCTGTATGCATGTATCAATTATATAAGATTTACAACAAAGGAAATAGAAGTATGCACATGCTAGAGATATTCTGTGAGCCTAGTGAACAAAGAAGCTCACACTGCGCGTGTGCTGGCAGAGCACAGATGAAAGGCAGGGCAGGTGCGTCGTGGGCGCGCACCTCCTTGTGGCAATGGAATAAAGTGTTGTCAACCCCGTGGTGTCTCCGGCTGAAGTCTGTCCGGCGGTATGGCAACCCCTCGAGTGTTTTTTCGTTTGGGCCGCTCCCCTCCTAGAACCCCACGTCAGCCCCCCTCGGCTGACAGGCACCAAGACCTCTTTTCCCTTCCAAGCAAGCCTCGAAGGCTCACCCGCTCTCTCTGCAGAGCCTCCAGGCGGCCACCGATCTCTGCCCTTAAAATCATGGCATTCACAGCTCGCCTCCGATGGCTCCTGAATTAGTCCCCTCGGGCGGCCGTAACGAATGGCCATAAATGACGGAGGCTCCAAATAACAGAGATTCCGTCTCTGTCCATGCTGGAGGCCAGAATTTCTGAAATCCAGGGAGCCCAAAGGGGGGGGGGTTCTCTCGGGGGCCCCCGGGGAGAACCTATTGCATGGTTCTCTGCCAACTTTGGGGGGGCCAGCAGACATCCTTGGTGATTCTCAGCTTCCAGAAGCACCACCTCCGTCTGGGCCTTCACTGGCACAGCCCAGGGAGGAGGGGACACACCAATTCAAGCCACACTCCCGGCTGTGGTTTCCGGGGTTGGGTTCCCTGGCCTGTGAGATGCCCCACGCCCCGTCCACCTGGGAAATCCTCCGCGTCTACGTTCTCCAGATGGACCGGCGCCGCCGGGCGGCATCCAGGAATGAATGTCTGTATCTGTGCTCTTCTCCCGGAGAGGAACGTGTCCCCAGCTGGGTAACTTACACCCTGTGTGGCTTTTGCAACATTCCCCGTGTTGCAAAACGTTCCCTGATGCAAACAGAATTAGCATCAGAAGGCTCCCTCCACAGTTTCCTTTTTCCGTTTTCGTTTCGTTCTTCCTGGAGACACATCCTGACCGGAAAGGAGATTTTCTGGATCACTGAGTAAGACCGCCTTGTCTCCAGTCGGCAAAGCCTGGTGGAATCTCCTTGGCCGCCCTGACAAATGGGAACATGCTGTTCTTAGCTGCTCTTCTGACGCCGCCCGAATGCAAAGAGCCTCTTTGATTTTGCGACTTAAGAAAAAAATTTTTTCATGGGGAGAGGTCGTTGTTGGTTGATTTAATCAATTAGTTATTTATCTTTTGGGGCAGAGATGCTGGGGATTGAACCCCAGACCTCGTGCATGCTAGGCATGCGCTCTAACCCTGAGCTACACCCTCCCACCTTGATCTTCTGTTTTTTAAAGGAATTTTGTAAGTGAGGCAAGTAAGCATGGAGATGCTAGATTGCACGAAGCCACTCCAGGACTGCTGGGGATATTAGGCATTTTGAGGTCCTGGGTCAGGTGAGGACCAGGAAACGGAGGAAACACAAGGGACAATAAGAGAGTTGCCTTCTGGTGTAGGAGACCCAGGTGACTTGTGTCACCAGACGTCAAATCAATGCTTTCATCAAATCAGGCAAATTTGGCCCATTGGGCCACTGGTCAGTTCCCCTTTGCCTCAGCATTTGACCATCTTCTGGGCGGTCCTTGGTGACTTGAAAGGCACACAAATGTGGAGAGATGCTTATGTGGTTGAATCTGTCTCCTGCAATCGCGAAAGGCACCAGGAGGGTATGAGGAGAGAGAGACCACTAGAGAAATAAAGAATCTCTCATTCAATAAAAAACGTTTAAATACGTACATATTTTAAAAAAATTTTAATGCACATTTTATTTTTTACTATCTTTTTATTGAAGTCAGTTTACGATGCTGTGCCAATTTCTGGCACACGGCACGGTGCTTCAGTCATACAGGAACACGCATGTATTCATTTTCATTTTTTTTTTCACCGTAAGTTACTGCAAGAGATTGAATATAGTTCCCTGTGCTGTACAGTATGAACTTGTGGTTTATCTGTTTTATATATGGTAGTTAATGTCTGCAAATCTCAATCTCCCAATTTATCCATTCCTACCCCCTGAGCCACATAAAAGCTACGACTCAGCCATAAAAAAAAGTCAAATAATGCCATTTGCAGCCACATGGATGGACCTAGGGATGGTCATACTGAGTGAAGTAACTCAGACAAAGAAAGACAAATATCACATGATAGCACTTATAGGTGGAATCTAAAAAAAATGATACAAATGATCTAATTTACAAAACAGACACAGACTCACAGACATGGAAAACAAACCTATGGTTACCAAAGAGGGAAAAGGGGACGGATGAATTGGGAGTTCCAGGTCAGCAGATACACACGACTACATATAAAATAGAAAAACAACGAGGTCCTACTGCAGAGCACAGGGAACGATATTCAATATATTTTAATAACCTGTAATGGAAAAGAAGATGAAAAGGAGTACGTATCTATATGTATAACTGAATCACTCCGCTGTACACCAGAAATGAACACAACATTGTAAAGCAACTGTAATTTTTTTTTTTTAAAGGCAGACCTCTCAAGTTAATGAATTTAGTGCTTTTCTATGTGTGGGAAGATCCAAGAGTCTGGGCTCATTGAAATCAATCCTCTGATGTGAACCTTAACTCTCTAGGACCAGGGTCCTGTTTTTCTGCATCCTGAGTCCCCACACGGGGCACCATCCGGGCGGCTGCAGTGGCTGATGGCTTAATGGCTGAAGTGGCAGGGGACAATTTTTTTGTTTGTTTACTGAAGTGGCAGGTGACAATTTTTTGTCCACAGTCCTGCAGGCACGGCTGATGAAATCACTGGCCTTTGGGGATTGAAGTCAGCCTCCAAGCCCTCTCCCCTCCCGGGAGGTCAGGGGGCTGGGCTGAAAGTCCCAACTCTCTATGCAGGCTTGGTCTCCATGGCAACCAGCTCCAGCCCGAGGTCACCTGGGAGCCACGGGTCAGCGCACAAAAGACGTTATCACTTTGGAGAGTCGAAGGGCTGGGGGAGCTGCGTTCCGGGAAACAGGGGCAGAGACTAGACACAGATTTCTTATTACGTCAGTGGAGTAGGGAGTGGGGTCACCCCTGTGGGCAGCTGGGGCCTCACCAGTCCCTCTGGGGGCTTCTGGAACACGCCCAGAATCTTCCTCCTGCAGGAGAAGGAAGCAGCGCCCTTCCGTCTCACGCTGCTGCCCCTTGGGGGCGTTAAGGCAATGCTATCAGGCCCCAGACTCTCGGTTCAGCACACACGCCCCTCAGCCAGGGCGTAAACCGGTCAGGGGGACGCGGTGCCCACCGCCCCACTGGGAACTGTGAGCAGACGGCGTCTCAGGAAGCCTCAGGGACTCGGGCAGGGCCATGGCTGCCCCTGGTACATCGTCCTGTGCAAATCCCAACCCTCTGGAAGAAATGCCACTCTGACGGCCAAGGGAAAAGGTCAGCAGAGTTAAAGGAAGAGTGCCATCAAGGAGAAGGATCAGGCCGACGGTCAGCAGAGGAGGAGGGTTGGATGACGGTTGTCAAGGGTCCCCATGTCCAGTGATGAGAGGAGTTAGTGGGAACGAAACACGATACAGACGGTTAAGCCTGCTGTACACTATACGTGAAAGCCGTTAAGTCGGTAAATCCTAAGAGTTCTCATCACAAGGAAAAGAATCTTTTTCCTTATTTCTTTACTGTTGTGTTTATACGGCAGGATGGATGGTCCCTAAACTTATCCTGGTCACCATTCCATGATGGGGCCAGTCATTCTGCCGTGCACCTGACTGCCTTACAGTGCCGACCGTCCATCGTAACTCAGGACAACGGGAACAAAAATAATTATTATTTGAATCTTTCAAAAAGAGCCCACACTGTGCTTGCTTAGGTGATTTTGCTTTGAGTATATTCTTTTGGGAAAATTCCCAGTGTCTACATTTCCATCCAATAAACGCTGAGGGACAGCAAATAAAAGACTCTCTGGCGGTTACTGTAGTTTGGTATCTGTCCTTTGCCAAACTAAAATAAGTGCCAGCTATAACGGGGGGAAATCAAAGCGTGCCTGCCAATGTCAGGACACCACGGACGGCGTAGTTGCCTCTGAGAGATGAAATCTCATGCGAAAAACAGCGAGGGACTCCGGGTAAAATAGAGAAGATTGTGTGGAACGCACAGGGCTGTAACCGCGCGGAGGCAGAGGCTGGAGGGGAAGGTTCTCGGGGGGACAGGACCACACGGGCGAGACTCACATCCGTCCAGCTGGCTCTCTGAGCGCAGCCCTCCCCACACTGCGCCGATGGGTAAGGGGTCAGATTCCAGAGCATCCCCGTGGGTGGAAATTGAGGAAGTAAACGGGACAGAAAGGACAGTGGAACAGCAGCATTTGCAGAAAAAAACCCTTGCGCCGTGGCTGACTCCCCACTGCACCTGAGGGATGGGGGTAGGGTGTGGGGACACAGCTCCAAAGACCCCAGGGGACCGGGTAGGTGGAGGTCTGCAAGACAGAACTGGGTATTTCTGGAGCTGCCCGAGTCTGGGAACGAGTTTGGAGTTCTTTTCCCGCCTACTGGGGGGTCAGGACCAACATCGGAGAGCTTCCCGGAGCAGGACCACACCTGAGGGGTAAGGACCACGACCCGGGGCTATGGAGGGTGTCCCAGGACGAAGGGATAATCAGAAACCCATCTACCCTGGAGAAGCCCAAGCCAGGCGTCCTCAAGGTCAGCGTGATGCCGCCTCTGCTGCTCGACATAAAGCCAAATACTCCTCAGAAGAAGGAGACGGAGGAGAAAGTCTACAGCACGCTGTCCAGTTTCACGTGCTTGTATCATCTCTGCCGACCTGTCCGCCTACCTGTCTACCTGCTTGTCTACCTACCTATCTACCCACTTACCTACCTGTCTACCAACATACCTACCTACCAGCCTACCTACCTATCTACTGACCTACCTGTCTACCTACCTACCTACCTGTCTACCTATCTGTTGACCTGTCTACCTACCTGTCTACCTATTTATCTACCTGTCTACCTACTTATCTACCTGTCTACTAATGTACCTATCTACCAACCTACCTATCTACCCATCTACTTACCTGTCTACCAACCTACCTACCTCTCTACCAACCTATCTACTGACCTACCTATCTACCTACCTGTCTACCTACTTACCTGTCTACCAATGTACCTATCTACCAACCTACCTGTCTACCTATCTATTGACCTGTCTACCTACTTACCTATCTACCTACCTACCTGTCTACCAATCTACCTACCTACTTACCTGTCTACCAACCTACCTACCTGTCTACCTATCTATTGACCTGTCTACCTATCTACCTACCTGTCTACCTGTCTATCTACCCACCTGTCTACCTACCTGTTTACTTTTCTATCCATCTACATTGATTCTCTCTCCCTGTCTCTCAAAGAGGTTTAGCTAAAAAGCTAAAATGAGACAACAGCTTGTACATTGCCCAGTAGCAACCGCAGAGCAGAGACCCAGGCACCACAGCGAGCACCCAGCACTGGTGTCGTCCGGGTCCTTTACGAACTATAGCCTCTGCCCTTTGGGATCAGGGGCAAAACTGCAGAGAGACAGATGCAAACGCAGTTCCAGGAAATCCAGAACATCGGAGACTCCAGGTCGTAAGAGTGGACGTTGGAGGAAGTGATGGGAGTGGGGATTCCTAAAATGAGGGGGAGGGGAGAATGAGGAGGAGGGGGGGAGAGGAGGGGGGAGGCAAAGGGGAGGACAGAGGAAGGGAAGGATGACAAAGAACGCACCGAGAAGGCAGAATGTTTCATGGAAACCCTCCCCCCACAAAAAAAATTAGGAGATGGTGCATAGAAAAAGATGTGCTCATTTTAGCTTTCAAGCCTCTGTCATTAATTCAACCAAGAAACAGAAAGCTGACCATACGATCCAGCAATCCCACTCCTGGGCATGTATATCTGGAAAAGGTGAAAACTCTAATTCAAAAAGATGCATGTAACCCAGTTCACGGCAGCACTATTTACAACAGCCAAGACATGGGAGCAACCTAAATGTTCAATGACAGACGACGGGATAAAGATGTGGTATATTTCTACAATGGAATACTACTCAGCCACGAAAAAGAATAAAATAATGCCATTTGCAGTAACATGGATGGACCTGGAGAATGTCATTCTAAGTGAAGTAAGTCAGAGAAGGACAAATATCATATGATGTCACTTATATGTGGAACCTAAAAAAGACAACAAATGAGTGAATATATCAAAACAGAAGCAGACTCACAGGTGCAGAGAACAAGCTAGTGGTGACCAGTGGGGGGAGGGAAGGGGGAGGGGTACGATAGAGGGAGGGGAGTCAGAGGTACAAACTACTATGTATAAAATAAATAGGCTACAAGGATACATTGTACAACACGGGGAATAAAGCCCATATTTTGCAATCACTCTAAGCAGAGTATGATCATTAAAAAAAAAAATGCCCATCTCAAACCCTCTGCTCACCCTCCTTGTCTGGTGCCAACCTGCTTCCACACGTGTGCATACTTATGGCTTTGGGGCAGCCGAGACCCACTGAGCTGGATGACGCAGGCAGGGACCTTCTGACACGCTGTGGGAAGGCTGGCCGTCCCCTCGCCCTTCCCCCAGGTCCCCAGACCCTGCAGCTGCTGCCCTGGTAGCAGCTCATATCTTACCCTTGCCCTGTTCATTCTTATATCCAAATAATCTCCCTTGTGCCCGGTACGATTCCAAACATCAACCCCCACACCACCCGCTCGGCCTTGCTCACTCACCGCTGGGTTATTTAGGTAAGGAAGGCCTCAGGCAACTCAGCCAGACTCCCGAGGTACCTAAGAGGGCACATTAGGGTCTCTGGAGAATCAGAACCAAGAGGATGTTTGGAGGGAGAGGGAGAGACAGACAGAGAGACTGATTTTAAGGAACTGATTGTCTCATGAGATTATGAAGCATGGCAAGTCCAAAATTTGCCGGGAAGCCTGGCAAACTGGAGACCCAGGAAAGAGGTGATACTGTACTGTGAGCCTGAAGACAGTCGGCGGGTGTAATTCGTTCTTCCTTGGGGGACTTTAGGTGTCCCCCCCGACGACCTTAGGGCCATCAACTGATTAGATGTGGCCCACCCACACCATGCCACGTCAGTTTGTTGTGTTTTTTCCTAGATTCCGCATATAAGTAGTAACAGAGTTATTTGCCTTTCTCGGACTGACTTCCCTCGCGTGGTATAGTCCCCTCCAGGTCCAGGTTGGGTAGAGGGATCGGAGGAGACCACCCTGCCTCTCTCTGAGGACCTCCTGGTACCTACATCCCCCGTGGACCTCTTCATAATCTCTGAACTTTCAGCCAAAAGTCTTTCTGCCCCACTCTCAGCCACTTGTGTGGTTTCCGCAGCCATCTCTGAATTTCGCCATCTTCCACCATCTGGAGAGGCTGAGAGTTTTCACAATCATCCTACTCTGGTTCCTTTTGCGCTTTTTGTTTTCTGGGTTTTTCTTTTTCAGTTCTCCCTGCAGGTGTTCTCTGTCACCACAGGTTACTAAGTACCGAGAAGAAACGGGGCTGGCTGGCCTCACTGTGCTGGGAGGTCTGCTCCCCGGACACCCAGGTTCTCTGCTGACAAGCCCGAGTTCCTCACGCTCCACGGGAGACCATGTCACCCAGTTTATTGTGCGGACAAGGGTACTCTTCTGCCCTCTATGTACAGGAACGAACCTTTTTCTCTTCAAAGTCATTAGAAGCCAAAATCAATTTAAATGAGAATCGATGGATCTTGGCCATAGAGTCAAACCCAGGCAACCGTTCCCTGGAGTTTAAAAAAAACACACCTCCGAACATCGCCTTGAGTCAAAGTGAACGCCCTCAGAATTAGATCTTCTTTCCCTGGGTTCCATGGAGCAAATGAGGTCTGGGTTCTGACCGAGAGACCCTTCTTTCAGGGAAATGACAGAAGAACGTATAAAATAGATATAAAATAGATAAACCACAAGGACCTAATGTGTAGCAGAACCAGCTTCTAGCTACTAATCGAGCTGTCACTCACGGATAACAACCCTCATCCACCCACAAGGAGCCAAAAGTAAAAACAAAATAAAATATTTATCCAATGAGTCATTATTGCAAAAAGTGCAACCCTCTGTCCGTGCGCCCCGAGGCCCCCAGAAACGGTCCATCACAGCAGAGGCCGGATACATCCTTCCACTCCAGCTTTTAGGATCGTAGACATTTTTAATCAAGACCTGCAGGTTTCAGGTTTCCATAAAACATGTTCAGGTTTTATTTCAATACCTGGTGAGACCCACTGGATCAAGGAGGCTTTTTTGTCAAAAAAAAAAAAAAAAGAGGGAATCTGGTGTTTAGAACCCGTGCACGGATGCTGTTTTAGTTCAGGACCCCAACGCGCTTTCAGACCCAGGTCTATTAACCAAGAGAATAAAAGTCCTTTTGGAAACCGGCACGGTCTCCAGTTTATGATACTCTTGATGCTCACTCATGAGCATAAATTCTTCCGGGACGAGAGCAGCCGCGGTGCCATAAAAAACAATATGCAAAGTGCGAGGCCCTCGGTGGCTTTATGGCCTCGTAAATCCTCCCCGGGGCTGCGGCCACAGCTGGTCCTCCCGCCCCCGCGGCTGTTCTCCCTGCATCACTGCCGCGGACCAGTGGGCTCTGTGTAGGGGCGTCTGGTTCTCTGAGGAGGGGAGCCCGTTTTGCTTCTATCACATCCGAATTAACCTGTGTCTGCTCCAGCCCCGCCCCCACCCCGGCCACGGGTATGATCACACATGCTGAAATATGAACACCGCACCCCGTAGGAAACAGCCAGCGGGCTACGTTCTGGATGAAATGCATAACTGCCCCTAAATCAGGCTTGTTGGCACCGACCTCCCTGGTGGCAGAGAGGGGACAGGCCCAGACAACAGGGCCGCGGGGCGGGGCTGGGGGCTTTGAGAGGAGGCGGCCTCCCTGTAAAATAGATCAATCAAGGAGGCCCTCCTGTACAGCACAGGGAACTATATTCAAAACCTGGTAATACTCTTCAATGAAAGAATCTGAGAAGGAATATATGTATGTGTATGTGTGACTGCAGCACTGTGCTGTGCACCAGATTGATGCAACATTGTAACTGACTAGACTTCGGTAAAAGAAAAATAAAAGGGGCAGCTGCCTCCGGTGAGCCCGAGGAACGTACGTAGACACAGAGACACACAGACGCAGGAATAAATGCAGACACAGCGGCATATAAATGCAGGCACACAGGTGCATGACCAAGACACACCCACACAGACCAATGAACACAGACACACACTCAGATGCAGGAATAAACAGACACACTGAGACCTACAACTGCAGAGACTCACACAGAGGCAAGACCAGGACAGGGGCACATTAACACAAACACACAGAGACACACACGCAGACACACAGCTCCGGGACCGCCGCCGCCCGCACGCGCCTTCAGAACAAGTGGGAGGACTTCCTCCTTCGAAGGGGATGAGAGCTCGATCAGAGGCCCGGACTCTCTGTGCGCTTTGGGGGGGGACCTGTCGGTGAAAAAGCCTGGTAACATTTCCTCCGACGGGAAGAAAGCAGATCCCTCCCTTTCCCGGTGTTCCAGGGAGCAGGGCTGCTCCGTGCACACAGTAGGTGCTTTGCCGTGTCTGCTAAAAGCTAACCTCCCGGCTCCTCTGAGGCTTAGCAAAGTTCTACACACGCCCACGGTAGGAAGGGGGACACAGACCACCCACGAACTGCGGAAACACGGAGACCCTCCCCAGGGAGTCATATAGCCAAGAAGACAAGTGAGGGGCCTGAGCGGCCACGTGGGTCCGTGAACTCCATCGGGTCCCGGAATTCTCAGGGACGCCGAGAATCTGCAGGACTCTCCCCCTCCCCGGTTCTCAATTCCTCAGACTCACACTTGGAACACACCAAGCAACTCGTGCTCACAAAACACTTCTTTTTTTTTTTTTTTTTCTAGGATCCAAGTGTCCCCAGGCCTGAGCCAGCAGCTCCGTCCTGCACGCCCTGCGTTAACTCAGCCTCGGTCACAGGGACCACGTGGGTTTGGGGCACCTGCATCCGTGGGGCGATTCTCAAAGGCAGAGCCCCCGATCGCTTTTAGCCGAAACAACTCTGATCTCAGCGTTTTGAGTGAGGGATGGGCCACTTAAAATGGGAGGCGGTCTCACCTGTGCTGGGAAAAAGGCATAAACAGTTGCTGCTCCTTCACAAGGAGCACCTGACGCTTTAGGGCGGAGAACGCCCGCGTGTATTCGCTCCCTCGCAGCCCGTGAACCGTGGAAATTCACCCAAATCAGATGCGTATCAGGTGCTGCCTGGGGGGGGGTGTTGTAGACGGAACTGTGCCCCCCCCCCAGCAAGGTGACAGGTTCGAGTCCCAGCCCTGGCACCTCAGAAGGGGACCTTATTTGGAAACAGGGTCTTTGCAGGTGGGATGGAGTGAAGGACCTGAGAGGAGGTCCTCCTGGAGGAGGTGGCCCTGCTTCCAAGGACAGTGTCCTCAGAAGAGACAGAAGAGGAGACGCAGACACAGAGGAGACGCCACGTGGAGACGGAGGCAGAGACGGGAGGGAGGCGGCCACCAGCCCAGGGATGGACGCCTGGAGCCCCCAGAAGCTGGAAGAGGCAGGAGGGACCCTCCCCTGGAGCCTGGGGAGGGAGTGCGGCCCTGGGACACCTTGACCTCAGACGTCTGGCCTCCAGGACGGGGGAGGGTGGATGCCTGCGGCTTTAACCCACCTGATTTGTGGTCATTAATGACAACCACCCCCAGGAAACCAATTTGCGGTGCAAAGAAAGCAAATCACGGGTATCATTCTAACTCACATGAGCATCCAAAAGCACGAAATTAAATTTCAGAGACGCACACTGTCGTGAAAAAGAGGCGAACGGTTCATGGCATTTATTTAGAGATGCTATGAGGGGTCTGCCCTGGAAAATGAAACGGGTCTGTTCTTAGCCGGCCGGGCACATTGATTAGTCCCCAAATATTTTAATATTTTTCCTCTGCCAAAGCCAAGTAGTAAGAAACAATTTCCAAGGTCTGGAAGCACCAGGACACAGAGTCTAAACCCCGAGATGCACGCCGCGGGGCGTCATTTCCACCAGCCCCAGAACGGGCTCCTTCCGTCGGTGACCGCCCTTCACGCCGGCCGCGCCCCCTCGGCCGGCAGGACAGGTGAAGGGGTTTGTTTTTTCCCTCTAACAGCCATGGAAAAGCACGCACAGGGCCTCAAGCAGGTACAGACACGCTCTAATTGGCGTTTTAGAGAGTTCTCTCCAACTACAGGGAGGAGACAGGCTTACAAGAAAAACAGCAAGAGCAGAGAGTCAGCCAGGACGAGGGGTTTGCTCTGAAGGAGTAAGAGAAGCGCACTTGCTAAAGGAAACCCGTCTCCCTGCCCTCAGTCCCTCCGACCCCGAGTGGTGCGTCTTCCACACCCAGTTCTCGTCGGACACCAGCTGCGTGTCCTGCGACTCAGTTCGACTCTGATACGACCGACCCCGAGTTCGTGCAGACACCAGGGGCTAAGGGCTCAGGCCCCCAGGATGGCCCCCACTCAACACCAAGCACCAGGGGGGTCCCCAGGTCCCCCACACTTCTGTCCGGCTCGGTTGCAAACTGAGGGTTCCCACGACCCCCTCCCCACAGAACTTTGGGAACACCTGGCTCTCTTACCGTTTATGCTGAAGACGGGGGTGATTCTCCAGATGACGAGGTCCAGGAGGGTCCCGAGTGCTGGGGCTTCAGTCTCTGTGGACTTTGGGGGGCAGCTGCCTCCCAACCTGCGGGCGTGCTCCCCACCCGGAAGCTCTCACAGTCCTTGTATTTTGGCTTTCTCATGGAGGTGCCATCAGGCAGGACTGGTTAAACCCTCGGCCGCTCAGCCCGCAGCCCCTCTCCCCTCCGCGGAGGCTGGGGGCGTGGCTAAGAAGGTCAGTCCTCTGGTCACGTGCTTGGTTCCTCTGGCTGCCAGCCCCACCCCCAAGAGCCACTGCATTAGCATAAACTCAGGTGTGGATGAGCTTGTTAGGAATAACAAGGAAGGAAGGGAGGGAGGGGGAAGAAGGGACGGTCATTTCCAAGGAAGACACTTGGAGCAACAGCTTTGGAACAGAGCTTCTGGGGTCAAGGAGTTGGCTTCCGGTCTGCAAAGCTGACCAGTGGAGACGGTTTTATTATTTTAGCCAAGAGTCCTGACCCAGAGCATATCTCAGGGGCAGGAGAGCCCTGGTAACACCAGGTATTGATGTCCAAAGTGGGTTTGGGTTGGTTTTCAGTTCACTCTGAGAAAAAAAATACAGGCTTTGAAGCCAACAAACATTCTCCTCCACTGACTTATTTGAGGCTTGAGACAAAGAGTAAAATGGATACCTATTTATCACAAAACACTTGCCCAGGAAGCTGCTTTATTAAAAGGTGTTTCACTTATAAGCCCTTCAAACCCATTGCAGGAATGGGGGAAAATTTTTTTCCTTCTACCCTCTTAGGTTCTGTACCTGAGGCATGTGAATTAAACTGATTTTTTCCCCCTCCAGATCAACTGGAGAATAGTTTTGTTTCAGATGCTTACAAGGCCTCACAGAAAAGAAAATTTTTTAACCTCAAAGAAGCAATTAGACCTGGGGGCTTAAATACAGTTTTTTCTTCAATGGTGATAAATTTGTGGAAAAGTGACAAGACAAAGGCAAATGTTTAGGGGCTCCCCTGGGAGGGTGCAAAGTCCACAATGCACCTGCCCCACCCCCTTGGAGCCAGCACTACTATGCATGGAAGGCAGGGACTTGCTCTGACCCCTAGAAACCCCCTGGGAAGATGAAGATGCTGATTTCCACCCAGAAAGGACCAAACCAGAACAGCAAGGCTTAGCAAAGAGGCTGCAGTGGAGATGTGTACTGAATCCCAGAGTTAGAAGAGACCCAGGGGTCCCCCGCCTCCCATTCCCTCGGACTAGAAAGTGCTGAAAATGCCCCTGTCCCAACAGGCTCCTGCCCAGCAGTGGGGGTGCAGCTGGCAAGACCGAGGATGCGGTCAGAGGCCGGATGAAATAATCAACGGACTGGCTTCTTCTCCCCAAGGACAGACTTTGAAGACACTGCACGTAATGCAGACAGACAACGTGTCCTCGGGCCAAACCGGCCACTGGTGGGGAGATTCAGAGGAAGCCAGGCACGTGAGCCCTGCAAACCCGAGCCCGGGGCTGGGGTCCCAGGGCCGCCTTCCCAAAGGCGAGGAGGCGGCGTCTCCCCGGGGCTCCCCTGCAATTGCGGAGGGAGGTTGCAACACAGAACTGCTTTTCTGACAGTGGAAGACAGCCTTCCACTGGGTGGACAAGCCGACTTGACCATTATACACGCATTATTGTATATATAATTATAAATGTATTAAATTATACAGCACCCATTATAGGTACTTTCATATGTTAGTATCATTTTAATTATATAAATTATAATATATATAACATGCAAATATATAAATATATAATACAATTATGTATAGATTATATATAGTATATAGAGTTAGAAACTATATGATGTATATAGATTAATATTACTTATTAGTTATAAACTATATGATATATAATGTATAGAGATACATTACTTGTATGTTATAATCATATGAAATTATAGTTATATATCTAAATTATATATGACTCTGAATAATTGTATAATCATGTAACCATTGTTATAATTGTGCATACTTATATCACTGTAAACAAGATATTATATTTATATTTTAATTTCTATTAATTAATTTAAATTAACTAATTAAAGCACCCCCAGCTCCCCTCACTCTCCTGCCCATGGGCCCTGCGTCCTGCCTCCCCCACCATCGACACAGTCCTCTCTTTCCTCCCCTGGCCCTTCCCCAGCTGCTTCCTTACGGCTCTCCAGAGAGACAGAACCAATAGGATGAGTGGATGGAAAGAAGGCAAATAGATAATAGATAATAGGTAGGTAGGTAGGTAGGTAGGTAGATAGATAGATAGAATGGATGGACAAACAGATAGATAGATAAATAGGAAGGAAGGAAGGATAGATGGAGGCTAGATATGAGACCAGCTGGGACCCGGGACCCTTTGCTGCTGCACCTGCAGCTGCGTCTCCTCCAGTAACAGACACAAATAAATGATAAGGGACTAAAAATAACCACAGGCATGTGCAGTTGTGGCAGGTTATGAACAACAAGATACAAAAAGACCAAACCCAGCTGCCACTTCTGAGCAAAAGCAGATGTCAGGTGTGATCCCTGCACACAGCACCACCATGGGGGTGAGCCGCCCCCCCTGCCCGACCCGACCCGCCCCCACCCTCACCCCATTTAAGGGTCCTGCTCACCCCCTCCCTCTCCGAGCACCCCCAATGGCCCCTGTTTCTTGCTCTCACTCCCCCTGCTGCAGCACAAGTCCCAGCAAAGCCTCCCCTGAACTCCTCATCTGGCCTCATCCATTTCCACGGAGTAAGGGGTCCGAGGACCCAGGTGGGTAACAGATAAATCATAGATAAATAGATGGATAAGGAGATAATAGAGACAAAGAAATAGAGTTAGATACATATATAGGGGGACAAATGATAGAGAAAAATAGATACAGTTAGATGCCTAGATGCAGTTACATATACAGATTTTAGATACATGGTATTTGTAGAGATAGGTAGATGAATACAGACAGATGACAGAGGTAGGTAAATAGATGTGGTTAGATATATAAACAGATAGATTTTAGATAGATGGATACCAATCATATATGTTCCCTCCATCTTTTGGTTCTATTCAGACCCTCAACTGATTAGACCAGGCCCACCCACCACGGGGAGGACCATCTGCTTCACTCTGTCCACTGATTCAGTTGCGCATCTCTTGCAGAATCACGCCTCCCAGATACACCTAGAATCCTATTTACCCAGCTATCTGGGCCCCTCCCAGCGATCCACAAAATTAAGTTGACACAGACTTAACCATCACAGCCCCGTGAGCAGAAGCAATACCTGCACGGAGGAGGGGAGACACACGGAGTGGACACTGCTGGTCTCTGCACAAAGCTGGGCCCAGAGGAGAGCTCATGGCTCTGGTGGCCTCTCCTGGACGCATCATCCTGCCTGGAGACGTCACTCTCTCCCGTCTCTGGGGGGCGCCGTCTGAGAACATCCTATAGAGACATCGCCCCAAGATGGCAAGGATGTCAAATAAACCTCTCGCCTTCCTCCCTCTGTCACGTGTTGGAAACACCTGATGTAATAAATCCCCATCAAAAGGAGAGAAACTGGGGTGGGGGTGGGGGTGGGGGGGTACAGCACAAGTGGTAGAGCACGTGCTTAGCATGCACAAGGTCCTGGGCTCCACCCCCAGTAATTCCTCCAAATATAAATAAATGGACCTAATTACCACCCCCTCATTATAAAATAAAATAAAATAAAATAAAATAAAATAAAATAAAATAAAATAAAAACGACAGAAGCCATTTCATTCGGGGCACTTTGATGTGAAGTCCCCGTTTTCCTCGCAGGGAATCCCCCTTGGCTCTGTCAATAGGCAGAATTCAAAATAAAAACATTCTCCCTTCCCGTCTGGGAGATGCTGTTTAGGGGAACAAACATCTCTGTGGTCAACTCTTGGGGTCCCTTCCTATGGGCTTCACTCCTCAGAAATCCTGAGAAATCATCCAATTCCTATATACAAGGGGCAACAGTGGGCAGGCGAATTGGGGCCACTTTGCCTGCTTGGTACAAGAACAGAGGATTCTCTTTCCGCTAAGTAAACTACATCTGGTGCCAAAAAGAAACAAAAAAAATCCCTTTCCTTCTGCTCTGAGTGTCCGTGGATGTTTCTGAAACCTAGACCAGATCTGCAGACAAGCTTGCAGACGATTCACACCCCGTGCGTCCCCCGACCCGATAATCCAGGGAGACAAAACCGTCTTGAGATGGTCCAGTTAATCCCATCCACAGAGACCCTGCTTCCAAACAAGGTCACATTCACAGGGTCCGGAGATAAAGATGCGGACACGTTTCGGGGGAGGTGGGGGGAGGGAAGCCCCAACTGAGCCCAGTACGTCCTGGTATTGCCAAGTTTCACCCACAGGGCCGGTGAGTCGGGAGGTTCTCACACTGTCTGCAGGAGCCCCGGTGGTCGGCACCTCCTCCGAAGACCCAGAAGGGAAATTCGTCTCAGACACGCACCTGCCTGTGAGTTTAGACCTTCCCGGACGCACAAGCTCGTGATTGCATGAAACTGTAATAGAAAAGAACCAATCTGAGTCCACGTTAGATCTGTTCCTTTGGCTTTAACCCTGTGCCCTGTTTCCTGGGCTTTAGTCTCGCTGGTTCTGCACCTTTTGTGAAAGGATGTTGCCTCGAGCCTGAAATAGACAAGAGAGCCCATTCTCGAGGCTCTGACCTTTAGGGGTATTAATACTTTTGCACTTACATGAAGATAACAAACTGCAGAATAGAAAATCACGTTTGTCTTGTTGGAGGTTTTGCAGAGCCCCATGACCTTAACACACATGGACGGCTGCAGGAACAAAGGATTCTAAGAACAAAGAATTCCCACACTAAGAAATTTGCAACAACCAACCACAACCCCTCCTGTCCTGTTTTTAGTATAAAAAGAGCCTGACTGCCGACTTGGGGAAGATGGCTCTCGGGACATGAGTCCCCCATCTTCTTGGCTTTCCAAATAAAATCACTATTCCTCGCCCCAACACCTCGTCTCCTGATTTATTAGCCTGTCGTGCAGCGAGCAGAATGAGTTTGGACGCGGTAACAAAATCTCCACTTTAGCGGAAATTGAAACATCATTCATTTTCTGCTTATTTAAAAAAAAATAATAAATTCCAAAACCTGGGTCGGTGGTAATAGATTTCCTTTCCCAAACCATATGCCGCAGCGTGTCCAGACATAAATAACCTTGCTTTTCAGGGATGGGGTCCTTCAAACAGAAAGCCCGAAGGAGCAGAGAATGAAACACGCAGACTTCGAAGTCTAAAAAAGGGGGGAGAAAAGCTGAAGGAGCACTTACGCCGCCACAGAAGTGTCTGCCTCTCTGGAAGTCAACACGGCGGGCTTGGGGACCAGGCAGGTGCGCTGAGAGCACACGGACGCGTCCGGGTAGAAGCAGGTGTCTCCTCCACCTGTCACTGCCCTCTCACCTGGGGAAGGTCCTCCGCCGACCCAGGCTCTTATGTAGACCAGGAACTGGATGCGAATTCAGATGTTGCATCAGGGGTCCCCAAGACCCGCCCCCCCAAACCTAGGATTTACAATTATTTGGAAGGATTCGGACTCCGCACACAGGGGAACTCACTCACGGTCATGACTTACTCCCATGAACGGAGACAGAGCAAAATCAGCAAAGGGAAAGGTGTGTGGAGTCTGGGGAATTCCTGGTGCAAGTGTCTAGTGTCCCATCCCCATGGAGTCACACAGGGGGCACTGAAATCCTCCAGCTCTGGGTGGCGATGACAGTTGTGGAATGCTGTCGGCAGGGACGGTCCTGGGAGACGGCGCGTGGGGTTCGCGCTGGGAGCTGGTCTTGTGGGCACCTGCTGCCTGGGACCCACCAGCACGCCCGCCTCCCAGAGGAACACCAGGTGCTCAGCACAAGCCGCATTGTTTGTGCAAATCATTTATGCACAAGGGGTCACACTCATCACTGAGGGAATGACGCGAACCCTCCGAATATCTCCGACGTTAACCGGGGCCAGCCGGCAAGGTGGCTTTCCTAGGAGGAGCAGTCAGGGACACCTGGTGAAGTCTGCAGATGGTTGCTTGTCTCCTCTGGCACTGGGCAGGGGGCTCCTGGCACGTGGCGGGGGGAGACCAGGGGCAAAGCTGCACACCCCACCGTGCGCAGGACGCCCCATCCCAGAGGTCCTCCAGCCCCGGTGTCAGTCATGAAAACTGGCGCAAGGAAATCCCAGCACCATGAATTCTCCACACACTCTGTCTCCGTCTTTCCCAGAGCTGGGTCTCCGGCCGTGACAGCCACATCTGGTACCTGAAAGGCTGCCCGTGCCCGGCTCGTCAGGAAAAGCCTCTTCAGGGGAAAACGCAGAGGTCGGTGGGAAAGGGACCTTGGAAGAGGGTGGCCGAGCTCAGGAGGAAGACGGTTTACCGGGCGGACGTGGGAAGGCCGGGAGCCCCGGAAAGCGGGCGGCGTGGATTCGTGGATTAATTCAAAGCAGGACGTGAGGACGCAGGGTGGGTGTCGCGGTGCAGCCGAGATGCTCACCTGCAACGTCTCACGGGGAAGCCAGGGCTGGCCTGGTGCAGCCTCTCCTGCTCAGGAAATCTCCTCGTTCAAGTTGCCGAAGATGAAGCGGGAGGGCCAGGGGGCACCGTCACCCAAGGAAACGGAAGCCAGAGCTAATGAGAACTCAGGACACACACACTGCGGAGAATCAAAGGTCAGGGTTCCAACATCCACGGAGCCCCCATGGGGATGAGAAGGCGCTTCCACCCCTCTCCCGCCCCATTAGACACACATGACCTTTTCCTCCCCTTTTATCTGTCCCCTAATGGTCAGCAAATGTCACGGCCTTTGACTTAAAAAGCACAGGATTTGCCTCCGTCCCCCAGGGAATGACCACAGAGGGCCAACCGAGGAGATGCCCCGAGCACGGCTCCCCCAAGCGCCTCCTCCTTGCGCTCCCAACCCCAGGCAACCTCTGATCCGTGGTTGGTCCCCGTGACATTCCTTCCAAGTTCTAGAAATTTCTAGCCGTGCAATTTCTAGAAATTCGCATTTTCCTAGGAGTGGAATCACACCTTGTGTCCTTTGGGTCCTGACTCCCTTTTAATCTGGTCATTCTTTTGGGATGCGTTCACCTGGCTCCTTCTTATGTATCGCGACCCTTTTCTGTGGGGTCGGTGAGGGGCAGAGGGTTATCTTATTTCATTGTTTCTGCTTTTTAAAAAAATTTGGAACAAGCCATTTCAACGGATCCAAGAGGCAGCTTCCTAGGGCACACCCCCCCCTCCACCATTGATCCCACGCAGTAACTGCACACATTTTTAAGTGTTAAGAAAAAATAAAATCACGTCCTAAAAAAAGAGAAGGGAACCTAGTTTTATAACTTTACGAAGGAACGTCTTTCTAAACGGGCAACGGTAGACACCGCAAAGAGAGGTTGGACGGTTGGCTTTGCCATCAGAGTTAAAATGGCAAATTAAAAAAAAAAAATTAAGTGGCAAGTGACCACCTCATTGTAAACAGGCCAAGCAGGCAAGGGGGTGACTGTGCAAACAGAAATACGTCGTGCCGTGCAGGAAGACCAGGTATTCCCCCCGCACCCTCCTTGAGCAGATAAAGGGTGTTAAAAACACACACAACGTTGACAGGAGTCCCGCCTGCCTGGAGGAAAGCTCACGGCATTTTTCATCCTTCGTTTCTTTCCGTGCAGCCGGGTGTTGTCCACGGGGACCGCCTTCCCTTCTGCTGCTGGACATCACCTGTGCTCATTCGGAGATAGACTTCGTTTCTTGTAAGCGGAGACTCTGCTCCGGGGAAGCCCTGGGGACCGGGGCTGCCATCACCCCCTGGGCAGAATTCGGAAGTGCCTCCCAGACGGTTTCTGGAGGAGCGAGGGCTGGACGTGGGGCATCTGGAGGCCGCCAGCCCGGAGGTGCGGTTCGTGGGGTTGTTCTCTGCGCCTGAAAATGCCCCCAGGGAAGGGCAGCCCCTGGCAGCGGGCGTGGTCCAAGGGTGTGGCTTCCTCTTGGTGCAACCTGGGCCCCTGCACGGGACAGCGAGCAGCCCAGCGAGACAGCGTGTAACCCAGGTCCTACACGATGCAGATGAAAAAGCAGAGGGCGGAGGTCGGGGGGGCGCAGGGCGGGCGGCCCCACCCAGCCTGCAGGAGCGAGGGGACCACTGCATCCCAGAGCCAGGGTCGGCACGAACAAGCCACACTGCGGTGATGAAGGAGGCTGACCAGCAGGCATTCATTCGGGGTGGAAAGGACCCATTACAAATACTCCCGTTTTCCCCAAGCTCTTAGAACGAGCATGATCCCTTTTACCAGCACGCAAATAATCGGCTACGATTTATTTCAAGAAGCATGAACTATACTAGCCATAAAAAAAAGAGAAAGAATGAAATAATGCCATTTGCAGCAACATGGATGGACCTGGAGGTGATCATACGATGTGAACTAAGTCAGAGAAAAACAAATATCGTACGATATTATTTATATGTCAAATCTAAAAATATATTCCACAAGTGAACTTGTTTACAAAACAGAGACAGACTCACAGACATAGAAAACAAACTTACGGTTAACGGGGGGAAACGGGGCGGCGAGGGTAAATTAGGAGTTTGGGATTTGCACATACACACCACTGTATATAAAATAGATAAACAGCAAGGTTCTACTGCAGAGCACAGGGAACTATGTTCAGTACCTTGTAACAGCCTGTCATGGGAAAAAATACGAAAAAAGAATACATTTATGTGTAACTGAATCACTCTGCTGTGCACCAGAGACTAACCCAACATTGTAAATCAACTCTACTTCAGTTTTTAAAAAAGATACAATGAAAAAAGATAACATGGGAATAGTTACCACTTAGAAGTTTAAACTATCTTATCCGTAAATCATAGAGATAAGTGTTTAATAAAAGCATCAGGTAGAAAGAAAGAAGAATGCAGAACCACCATACAGAGGCAAAAATCAGAAGGGCTGAAAAACCAGGGCAGAATGGAGTCTTCCCACAGCTCGCGTTAACCAGGAGATGCGAACGCAGCCGTCGGAAGCCAGCACGGAGGCTGGGAACTGGGGATCCGCTCTGCGAAAGAAGTGCTCGGGGCCAAGAGGCCCGTAAAAAGCCAGCTTCGCTAGTTACGGAGGAAATGCAAACCGAGGCAGCGCTATTCTGTTCTTTTCCATGCGTCACGTGGACGCAGGTGGGTGGTTCTTTGACCGGCACAATGTTTCTGGGTGCAAGTTTGTCCACGTCTGTGAGTCTTGGATGCCCAGATATGGGTCAGGAATGAGTCTTTTACAGCTATTTCTCAACCCATGTGGCTCAAACCAGTTTCACTGTTGGTGGCTTCCGGGGACCAGTACCGTTTATGGGATTTATCATACGCCCCAGGGATGGACAGTCGCACCCCTGAATCCTCTCCGGGGACCACACGTCCCCTCTCTGGGGCCCAGCCTGGGGTCTGACTCGTAATCCATTTACCGAAGGACTGAATCCATCTGCCCGTGGGTGAGGACAGCCATGCATTATTTACATGAGTGAAAAAAAATTCAGGAATAACGTCAGTGTCCTCCCCAGAGAGACACGCGTCAACATCCGTATGCAGCTATTAAAAAAATTGCACAGTTAAAGACCCCAGGATCGTCCCCTACAAAGCATCCTTTATGCTCTGCTAGCCAACCTCAAATGCGGACCCTCAGCTCAGGCTCCCTTGCTTTGGAGAAAAAAAAACAAAAAACAAAGAATCGTGACATTTGTCTGAAAACAATCCACACGCCATTCTCTCCTCCACACAGAAACCGGGTGACTTCCACAGTCAGACCCCAGACCCCACCTGCAACATCCCTCAGGCTCAAAGCTCAGCTCTGATGCTCACGTCCAGCAAGTCAGGGGCAGTCCGAGCCTCAGTTTCCCCATCTGTAACGCGAGGAAAAGAATGCCTGCTTCAGAAGAAGGCTGAAAACAATGAACACAGCACGATACGGAAAAACACACCGGACGCTGCCCCGGGCAGAGTGAGCCCCACAGGGCTGTTAGCGCCTTCATTTCTTTTTACACTTTGTAATTTTTTTTTAAACTGCAGTGCAGTCAGTTACAATGTGTCCATCTCTGGTGCACACTGTCCCAGTCATGCATATACAGTCATATATTCATTTCCATATTCTTTTTCACTGAAGGGTATTTATTACAAGATACTGAATGTAGTTCCCTGTGCTCCACAGAAAAAATTTTTGTTTTTTTTATATAGTGGCTAACATTTGCAAAACTCAAACTCCCAAATTTATGGTTACCAGGGGAAAGGGGATGTTAGCACCTTTTTTAAAAAACAATCATTATTAAGATTAGGGTAATTCTATAATTTCAAGAGGGGGTGGAAATGCTTCCTGAAATGACATATCTCAGTATGTTTTTAAAACGCATAGGTTGTTTATACTTGGACTGCACACAGAATTTGGATGGAGACAGACATGTGGTCACGGCTCAAGACAGGGACACAGTCTTACGGTCACAGACAGGGACACACATGGGGGTGGTTATCAACACAGAGAGATACATACCCGGAGAGCCACACAGCCCTCGGTTATACACGACAGGACACGTACACGTAAGAACAGAAGCCACACAGCCACAGTCACACCTCTGCAGTCTGCACGCAGAGCAGCAGCGTTGTTATTACGAAGCATAACTCAGCCATGAGTAGACGGGAAGCCAATTCCAACCCAGACTCCCGGTGGCAAAGCAAGTGTCCCCAGGCACCTTCACGGGGCATCTTTCTTCCGTAACGGCTTCAGCTTGACACTCAATTCCACCTGCACAAAGGGGCCGGGGACGCTCCAGGACACAGTGCTCATACCGGGCGCTTCTCCTCGGGGCCGGTGGGGCTGCTGTCGGCCCATTACCTTCCTGCAGGTGCGTGACGCCTGGCCATCGTGTGGGTGTGGGGCCTCCCTCCGGGTTTCCAGCTGTGCCCCCCCACACATGATGTCAAGACGCCTTAGTTTCCAGCATCGTCACTGTTGGAAAAGTCACCTGGGTCTCCCGCCAGCACGCAGGTGCCCCCCAGGGCCACCTCCTTCTGTGTGTCATGAGGACATGTCCCCCCTTGCCAGCCGCCCACACGAGGGGACCGTGATGCATCCCCGAGGTGGAACCCACGGGTCAGGCTGTGCTGATGACCACACACAGCACGGATGCTGATGGGAAAATGTAACCATCACAAGCCCCCTGCCCGCCCCAACCCAGGGTGGACAGGACAGCTGGGTGGACGGGACAGCCCCCAGGACGCAGCAAAGGGAAGCCAAGCTACAGATGGCACGTTTCCTACACAAGGGCTAAAACGAGCCGAGGAGCCGACCCCGTCCCCAGCCTCTGTGGCCCCGGACCCGACGGCTTCTCTGCAAGTCCTTTCAAGCACAGAAAATCCAACATGAGCCGTCAGCTCTGTGCAGAGAAGAGGGAAGACGAGGGCTGGGGAGAGGGGGCCGCGCGGCCCCGGCTAATCTGGGTTTGTGACGCCTCAGCACAGCCATCTGCAAGGGGACGGGGAGCCCGCGGACACAGCGGGGCTCACCCAGGCTGCATCTGTTCACCTGGGACTCACAGGAATCCTGTCCCCGTGATGAACGGCTGGGCGGCTGGTCACCAGCAGGTTGGCGGCGACGATGGCGCGGGAGCTCCCCCTGCTGTCCGTTTGGAGAACTGCACGCTCTCACCCGCTGGAGTCCGCTGGGGTGGGGCTTCCTGGAAGGGACACCTGTGTCCCTCGGGCGCCGCGCATCCCACCTGCGCACGGTCTGGTGGGGCAGGACCGCCTGCCTTTGGTGCCCTCAGGGGATGAGCGTTTCGGCCGCCTCCACATTGCCCAGCACGGTGACCCCTCCCCACCTTACCCAGGCTATCTTGTCTATGGCCCCTTCCCCACGGCGGGGACGCCTCCCTTCCTGCTCCTTCGTCCACTGTCCTTGGAGCCCTGGGCCTCGCTGGGGGACGACGGTTCACACATTTGCTCGGGGAAGCAGGCACGCGGGGAATGTGGCCGGCGGGGCTGCCAGCTGCAGGCAGGGTTAAGGACAGGAGGCTCCCCCCACCCCCTCCAGGATCCTGATGGCTTGTCATCGAGAGACGGCCCTGGGGGAGAGGGCTGGGGAGGGCAGAGGACGGCGGAATCGGCACGGGGCTTTGTGAGCTGGGAAATCACCACCGCTGGGTGTGCTGTCTGTTGCCGCAGGGGAGCCCACAGAACACAAAACTCACCTCCTCATACCGCACCGCTCAGCCCCACTCAGCACATTCACAAGGTTGTGCAACCGCCACCTCTGTCTGGGTCTGGGACAAGTTCATCCCCCAGGAGCAGTGACTCCCCCTCCCCCAGCCCCTGGCACCTCGAACCCTCTTTCTGTGTCTGTGGATTCGCCTGTCCTGAGCGTTGCATGTAAGTGGAATCACACCCTGTGTGTCCTTCTGTGTCGGCGTCTCTCACAGAGAAGCCTGTGCTCAGGGTCCACCCATGTTGCAGCCCGTGTCAGAGCTTCACTCCTTTCCATGTACTTCCAACACCTCACAGCATCTGACTGTCTCCCACAAACTGGGAATCCCAGCATCGGCCCATGAAGGAGGGACGAGAGTCCATGACACTCCCCAGCCCGCTGCCCTGACCAGACGGACGCCAGCTGTCCCTCCGTCCGTGTCCCCACACCGCCCACGATCACATGGGTGAAACCTGAAACGCAATGATGACATGCTCATCGGGTGTCATTCCCCACAATGCATCTTCTGAAAGCCAGATCCGGTCCAGGGGGCTCACCCTGTCCAGACGCGTTCGTCACGTCTCTCGGTCAGCGAGCTGGAGGGCTCCGCTCAGACAGAACATGAATCAGATGCAGAAAACACAGGAGAAAGGGAAGACCTGGCGCCCGAGCCCGTCCACGGCGGGGAGCCGGCCCCCACGGCCTCTGCATCAGCGCCTGTCTTGCACAGATTCCCCGGGAGACGCTTTAGCAAGACCTCATTTCATCAAACAGCAATCAGATTCTGGGGAATCCATGGAAACCATGTCCATTCTGCACTTCAGCCTGCGCACCTCCTCCCCGCCTCGTACAAAGGCCCCGGGAGGGCGTGAGCCACCCTGGGGACTTCCACCTCCTCCCAAGAAAGTGGAAGATCGGGGCATTTTCTCCCCTGCTCACATCTCAGAGACGCTCCCAGGTCCTGCAGGAAACACTCCTGAGCTGGGGCACCAGCCTGAGGTTGGTTTAAAAAGATTTGGGTACATTTGGAAGAGGCAGAGAAAGAACCCTCTAAAATAAATGCCTTCAGAAAAGGGAGGTGGGGTGGGGGCAAGGTGGAGGGTCTCCTCCTGGACGTACATCCTGGACACTGATGCCTCTTATTCTTAATTTGTATCCGCTCTTCACAGGGAAGGTGATGAAAAGCGAGCTTTTGGACTTATTTTCGTGAAGAATAACATTTTATACAGGCAAAGGCATAAAGCAGTTTTGTCCTCTCCGCCCAGGGCCACCCCTCCCACCCCCGCGCCGCCCCCAGTGGGTGGGTGACTTTGCCTGGACTTTGCAGCTGGTGTCCATGAGCCACCCGATGGCGCCACCTGCTGAGATACAGGCATTCCAGTCCTGCCCTAAATGGTCCAGCGTCACCGTGGCATCAGGAAGATGCCTCCCTTCGAGGCTCCAGGTTGTCCTGAGATTCAGGAGGAGAGCATGACCCACCCAGAGCCTTCAGCTCAAGTGGACTCTTGAGAGATAGACACTCAACAGCTTAATAACCAAAAAAGAAAAATGCACAGAAGACCTAAGTAGACATTTCTCCAAAGAAGACGTGCAGATGGCCAACAGGCGCATGAAAAGATGCTCAGTACTGCTAACTGTCAGAGAAACGCAGATCAGAGCTACAATGAGGTGTCACCTCACACCAGTCAGAACGGCCATCATTCAAAAGTCCACATATGACAAATGCTGGAGAGGCTGTGGAGAAAAGGGAACCCTCCTGCACTGCTGGTGGGAATGCAGGCTGGTGCAGCCACTGTGCAGAACAGTATGGAGATTCCTCAAAAGACTAGGGATAGACTTATCATATGACCCAGGGATCCCGCTCCTGGGCATATACCCAGAAGGAACCCTACTTCAAAATGACACCTGCACCCCAATGTTCACAGCAGCACTATTTACAATAACCAAGACATGGAAACAACCTAAATGTCCATCAACAGATGACTGGATAAAGAAGCCATGGTACATTTACACAATGGAATACTATGCAGCCATGAAAAAGAATAATTCCATTTGCAGCAACATGGATGGACCTGGAGATGATCCTACTAAGTGAAGTAAGTCAGACAAAGAAAGACAAATGCCATATGATGTCACTTATATGTGGAATCTAAAAAATGATACAAGTGAACATATAAAACAGAAACTCACAGACACATAAAACAAACTATGGTTACCAAAGGGGAAAGGAGGGAGGGATAAATTAGGAGTCTGGGATGAGCAGATACACACTACTGTATATAAAATAGATAAATAACAAGGTCCTACTGTACAGTGCAGGGAACTATGTTCAGTATCTTGTAATAACCTATATGATAAAGAACATGAAAAAGGAATTTATATATGTATGTGTAACTGAATCACTGTGCTGTACACCTGTAACTAACACAACATTGTAAATCAACCGTACTTCAATTTAAAAAAAAAAGAGAGAAAGAGAGATAAACACATCCCTAAGAGCCAGCCTGGTCCCTCTGGCCATGAAGCTCGCTGAAGCCCCGGTGTGACCACTTCCTGACTCTGCTCTCATTCCCTGGCACTGCGGGTATCTGGGGCCGGGCCACTCTCCGTGCTGGGGTGTCCCATGCCCTGTGGGCTGTAGAGCTGCATCCCTGGTCTCCAGCCAGAGACGCCAGCAGCTCCCTCCAGTCCGCCGTGACCGCCCAAGACGGCTCCAGACACTGCCCGGTGTTAGTCCCAGCGGGACAAAGCCAGCCTAGCCGAGGAGCACTGGGTTCAGCGTTTTCAAGGAATCGCAGCGGGTTTAAGGCGAACAGGACTTTAGAGATGAGCCAGCCTCAGCTGGTAAACTGGAAGGGGGAAGGTCCAGAGAAGGAGGGCAGCCTGCCCGAGGTCAGGGCCCTGCTGAGTAGGAATTCCGGACCCCGAAGCCGTGCCCCGCTCCCCGGCTTCTGAGGGCCACCCTGGCTTCAGCATCCCCTCTGGGTTCCCTGGCCGAGCTGCGGACGTTCAGAGAAATATCCAAACTGGCAGGCGCAGCGTTTGCATCTCAGAGACAAGATGTGAGAGTCAGGGTGACCGTGGGTGGATGCTGGGGTCGGCGGCCCAGGGTGGGGCCAGGGTCCTCAGCCCCTTCCCCACAGGACACTCAGGCCACCTCGGAGGACAGGAACCCGCTCACTGCCAGCACGAACGGGGCCCCACGGACTCGTGTTGATGCACCCCGCCCAGCGGGACCACCCAGTGCCACTCCCTTCAGGGTCCCAAGCACGTTGTTAGCAGGATGGGGTCTCCCGACATCAGAGGGGACATTCTGAAATGAGATGGTGTAGATTCTGACAACGTGTCAGCAGAGAACAAACCCAGTCCTCTGTTTCTGCCGTTTTCGATCTAATTTTAAAAGGTGTCATGCACACCCCCCAGATTCCCGAACAGTCTCTCCCGCTTCTGAGAAACACGCCCCCGGCACAGACCACCCGGAGCAAAACGGAGCAGAGGTTCTTCTGGGCTTTTCCAAACTTAAAACTTGAGATGTGTGCACCAGCGCGCGGTTTCCCTGAGTGGGAGTGGCCGGCGGCGGTGGCAGAAACAGGAGACCCCCAGATGGACTACTTTAAACCACAGGCATCCATCCTCCCCCGTCCTGCAGGCCAGACGTCTGAGGTCAAGGTGTCCCAGGGCCGCGCTCCCTCCCGAGGCTCCAGGGGAGGGTCCCTCCTGCCTTTTCCAGCTTCTGGGGGCTCCAGGCGTCCATCCCTGGGCTGGTGGCCGCCTCCCTCCCGTCTCTGCCTCGTCTCCACGTGGCGTCTCCTCTGTGCCTGTGTCTCTCCTCTTCTGTCTCTTCTGAGGACACTGTCCTTGGATGTAGGGCCACCTCCTCCAGGAGGACCTCCTCTCAGGCCCTTAACGTCATCACATAATGAAAATGAAACGAAATAGGATGAAATCATAGAAATAAGTGAAAGGAAAGGAAAGAAGATAAAATCCACACAGTGACAGGCAGTCGCCGGCCGCCAGCGGAAACCCCATGTCACCTGCCCTCCAGGAACAAAGACAAGACAGGAGACGTCACGGAGACCACCTCTTTATTGCAATGTTTTGCGCCCCCGCAGGGAGTCACTTCCGGGCCAAGACGGCGTCGTAGGTGCCCCCGGTCCGCCTGCAGTGGACGCGGGGGAAGCCGGCGGGCGCCAGGAGCGCGCGGTACTGCGCGGCCGTCCTCTCCCGGCCCTCCGTCTGCACCAGCATGTTGAGGGAGTAGAGCTGCGTGGTCAGCGGCCCCCGCCCGTCTGGGTCCAGGAGGCTTTCGATGACCAGGACGCCACCGCCTGCCACACGGAGAGCTGGGGCGTGAGTGAGGGTCCCCCAAGACTGAGGACCCGCTGCTCCTCCCGGGCTCCCCCCTCCCAGCCCCCAGCCCAGGCATCCTCCCTCGTCGGCTGCACGGCGGGCCTGAAGCTGTGGACCCTCGCTTGCTTTCAGCCCCAGCACACGAGGGTGGCCCTGAGACGCTGGACAGGTCTGCACGAGTGACCAGACGTGTCTGTCTGTGTGTGTGCATATGTGTGTGCAAAGCCACCCCCTCTCCAGGCCACTCGGGGTCTAAGCCAGCGGGGGCATGGGAGTCACCAGCGTCATCGCCACGGATGACCAGCCCCCGGGAGACACAGGTGGGTGCGAGTCTGCTCCACCTGGACCCTAGGAGGGAGCGACTGACTCGTCTCGAAGACAAGGCTTCACAAATGCCTGGGCGGTGGGCTGGGAGGAGCGACTTGACGGTCCTTTCCAGATTTCAAGCAAGGCATAAAGTGTTTCACGTATTCCACACAAACGTGGGACGTGCTGAGCGCGCCTGGGGACGTGCAGGGAGCACGGGGGTGTGGACAAGGTCAGGCCCCGCCCCTGCAGCTGCTACAGCCGCTCTGCCGGAGCAATGCCCCCCCTTTGGCGACTTGACTGCCTCATGTGGTTTTAATTCTGACTCCGCACACACTGGGCATCTACAGCCGTGGTGGAGATGCGGTTAAAGACGGGACGCGCACGTAAAGAACCAAGATGCTGAAGACAACAGAGTGAGGGGCACGGGCCACGCCCTGAACTGCCTCAAGCACCGGCTGTATACGCTGCAGATGGCCGATCAAAAGTCTCGTAAAGAGAGGGTGTCAAGATGTCCTCAACCTTTCAAACGCCAGCATGAAACAGGGAACACAGGACGGCGTGGACGAAGTGTCCGGCTTTCCGGACTGGGGAGGGGCGGGGTAGGGCAGAAGAGCCTCCACCCCCGAAGCGCAGCGCTGTAACGCGCGGGCCTGAAGCCAGCACACGCCCTGGCTGTCTTTCTCGGCGCTTCCGGCGTCGCTGGGAAACAAAGCCGCAAGGTGACTGAACACAGCGCGCTCTCTAAAAACGCAGAGAGCATCCCGTCGGGTTAGGAAGGTGACTTTTATATAAGCTCCAATCCATTTTATTAGGTGCCTGATCCTCAAAGAAAACTTAATCCAATAAGCATGACTTGAAAAAAAGGGCTTCATTGCCAATTACCGAGTCATGGGTCCTTTGCCACAATGAGCCCCAAGTGGAGGCGAGTCCCCCAGGGACCAAACCAAGACCCGCGCTCTATGTGCCCTGACTGGCGAAGGTGCGGACACGGTGCAGCTCCCGGCCTCGGGAGCAGACACACGGGGATGCTCACAGACAGAGCGCCGCGGAGCAGGGCCGGTGAGGACCGTCCCGTCAGATGTGGGCAGCGCTCCTGGCTACGGGGTCCAGGGAAGAAGGGCACGTGGATGGTGGTACACAGAGCACGAACCATCCGGGTGTGCCCTGCAGATCCGTGTGTGCGCGGGTATGTGCATAAACACACAGACGCACGCATCCACACCCATACAGTCATGCAGGGTCCCGTACGTGTATACTTGATCTCTGAGGAGCGAGCACCTAATAGAACAGACTGGAACGCACGTAGAAATCACCTTCATAACCTGATCGGGATAAACACGCACACACATATCCCCATGTATTCCCGTGTGTACACACACGTGCATAATACACCTGTCCACTCATGTGTGTACATGTCCACAAACACCCCCACATATTGATGTCTGTGCACACATGTGCATAAACACACATGCACATTCATGCCCACGTACGTGCATGTACATGTATGTGTATAAACACACACACATGCAAAGATACATACACACACATGCACATGCATGGTGGCCATTACACACACACACACACACATATACACCTGCATGTCTGTATCACATGCAGATATGTGTGCATGTGCATGGTCACACGTTAACTATGCACACCCACGTGCTCATGTACAATGCACACATAGACCCACGTGTTCATGCATTCACATGTATCGTGCACACACCTACACACACAGTCATACATGCCTGTGCACATACATCTGTACACATATATTATACACATGCACACGTATACGCACACATCCACACCTGTGCACGCTTCATGCACACACACACAGAACCCTACATCCACATGTACAAACGTAGGCACTTTTGCCTGGGTGCACAGCCATAACACACACGTACACATGTATACCTATGCATGTGTGCATATATCCGCATGCATACATGTACAGACACACATGCACGTGTACATACATGCACACATCCATATACATGGTCACACATACGTGTGTACCATTGTGTGCGAATCCATGTGTCTGTGTAGACGTGCACGTACATGTATGCATACCTATACACACGTGCATCCGTGACCCCTGCGTATACGTGTACCTGCATGTGCAGATGCACGTATGCCCACATGCACATATGTACATGCAGTCGTATTTGCACACACGTGTGCATGTGTGTATATAACACTCCAACAAATGCGTACACATCTGTAATATGTACACAGATCCCCACACACGCATACATCCCTGTGCACATATACACACACACGACTGCATCTGTACACGCACGACGTGCACACACAGGTGCACAGACATCTATGCTCTTGTTTTCACCAAGCCGGCACAGGCAGACCCCCATCACAAAACAGCTCACTTCCAAGAGCCAGAGACAAGCAGGTTTGCGGGGATTGCACTTCAGGCCAGACCTCCCTGCAGATACGTCTGTACGCAGCGCTGGGTTCCCAAATTATGCAAGAGTCTCACCAATTTGAAAACAAAAACAGGAAAGAGAAAAGGCAAGCTCTCAAGCCCTGCGAGCGAACCGAAGGCCACGAGCCGGGCTGGGACTCGCGTGGGGGACACCACTGGGCATCACGTTTCCTGCGACTTCGGCGAAGCCAGGCTGTGGGACATGCAACACAGAACAGTGCAGGGAGGCCACCACGGCCCCCGGCAGCTTCACCGTGTGTCCAAGCCTGGGTGAGCTGCTTTGCAATGCCATCACGGAAGCTTCAGGGCGAGACAGACAAGGGACACTGAGGGCATTCGCAGCCAAGCCTCCAGCTGTGGGACAACATGCAGACTCCAGAACAGTGAGCAGCCTGCCCCGTCGTGTCGGCTGGATTGGAAGTGTGATGGGGCACTGTCCCCGTCACACACAGAGGCTGTGCCCACGTCCTCGTGGGCCACCAGGATGGAGGGACCTCACAGGACAGCTGGGGCTCTGTCCCCATCACACACAGAGGCTGTGCTCACGTCCTCGTGGGCCACCAGGATGGAGGGACCCCACACGCACGTCGCCACGCGGCCCCACCACCTACCTGCCTTGCAGGCGTGGTGGATTCTCGCCAGCAGCTGAGAGCACTTCTCGTCGCTCCAGTCGTGCAGGACCCTGGCCAGGATGTAGAGGTCCGCATGGGGAAGGGGGTCTGTGAAGAAATCTCCTGCAACATAGGGTGGTGCCAGGGGGTCAGCCTGCAGCCCCGCCCAACTTGACGCCTCCCCACCCCCCCGGCATGGAAAGGCCACCAGATCCCCCAGCTACTGACCTTCCAACCTCAACTTCAACCAAAGAAACGATGTCTGGGAAGTGGTTTTAATTTAGTTTAATTTAATTTAAGTTCCTAAGCTCCCCGTGTCAACAGCCAGCCCCTGCGGGACCCGGACGCACGCCACGGGCGTCAGGAGGCCCCTGGCGATCGGTCAGCAGCTCCTGCGCGATGAACCAAACTGGACCGACTGTCCACACACGATTTGCTGGCTGAACAGAAATGTCCAAGAGAGACCCTTACTCGTAGGCGGTGGCACACGCTCAACTCTCGCACCATTTTTCCCGCAAAAACCACCGGCGTGGGGAGGGACCCTGGGTGGGCCTGGGTGGGCCCGGGGTCACTCGGCTGGCTCTGAAATGCACAGCAGCTGGGGCGCGTGTCCTGCATGACACCTAGGCTGCTCCCCGCGTCTCCTCCTTGCGCGGAGCGCCCCGGGAAATACGGGCGCCGGGGAGGTAGGGCAGGGGAAACGAGAGCCCTCCGAATGGCTTTTCCTCCCCTCAGTGAGGAGAGACAGGGTCTTTCTCCGGAAACTGCGGCCCCAGGGCCAAGTTCGGCCGGGCGTCTGCTCGCCTGCAGCCTTCAATGGAGGGAAGTCAGATCCAAGAACGAGGGTCCACACCCCTTCTGTCCCCTCTGGTGACCGACCGCAGACACCGAACCTCAGCCGTGAGCAGCTCACAGCAGCCAGCCATTTGCCTTAATCCCCCCAACCTCCGAAATCTGCTCCTTCACCGCATTTTCCAGACGAGCCATGGGAGTAAGACTGGCCGTGAGTCTCCAAGAAGCGGAGACCGTCTCCCCAGCAGTGAGATGAGGCGAAGATCAGGCTGAAGCTCTTCCTCCGTGCAGAAAATATAAGGGGCCCCAAAACTTGGTCATTGGGATTCAGAATATTTTTTAAAAAATTTTTGGGGGAGGGGGGCAGGTAATTAGATTTATTCATTAATTGATTTTTTCGACGGAGGCGCTGGGGATTGAACCCAGCACCTCGTGCACGCTAAGCGTGCGCTGTATCCCTGAGGTACCCCTCACCCTATGGTATTTTAATGCAATCATTTTTTAAAAAATCAACATTAACTACATCCTCCAAAAAAAAATTGTGATGGTCAGAATTTTAAATAAAAACGGTACTCAGCCCTTCAAGGGCACGATCCGGCACACCCGGGCCACCCAGAGCTCAGCCTCTCGGATCCAGAGCAGGTCAGAAGGAGGTGGTCCCGTCAACATCTGGGGACTGCCGACCCCGTACTCAAGCCCAGATTCAGCGGTGGTGGCCTGTCCCATGAGACACCGTGAACTTGGGGGTGACTTTTTTTAAACAAAAGATAGCGAATTCATAGCAGATTTAAGAGTGGGCAGAAATGGTGTTTTCCTTCTGAGTGAGCAAAAAAAAAAAAAAAAAAACCCCACCAAAGGCCGGTTTCCTCTGTAAACTGGAAGACATGGCATCTGCAGGTCAGAATGCAGCCCGTCCCGGGGAGACACACCCCGTGTTTCCGTGGCCAGAGGGGGTCCCTTCTGGCTCCCGGCAAAGCCACCCTGGTCTCTGAGCCCCTGAAAGCTCAGAATCTTCTCAGTCTGCTGAGTCGGTCATTGTCCCCTCATCTTGCCGTCAACCGACTTCACTTACGGTCATTGATAAATGACTTGGATTCAGACACCTGCAGGGGGGTCCTGGGGCGGCCGAAGGAATTGGCCACAAACCGGGGGCTTAAAACCACAGGCATCCATCCTCCCCCGTCCTGGAGACCAGACGTCTGAGGTCAAGGTGTCCCAGGGCCGCGCTCCCTCCGAAGGCTCCAGGGGAGGGTCCTCCCTGCCTCTTCCAGCTTCTGGGGGCTCCAGGCGTCCATCCCTGGGCTGGTGGCCGCCTCCCTCCCGTCTCTGCCTCCGTCTCCACGTGGCGTCTCCTCTGTGTCTGTGTCTCTCCTCTTCTGTCTCTTCTGAGGACACTGTCCTTGGATGCAGGGCCACCTCCTCCAGGAGGACCTCCTCTCAGGTCCTTCACTCCATCCCGTCTGCAAAGATGCTATTTCCATGTAAATTCTAATTCATGAGTTCTGAATGGCTGTTAATTTTCAGGGGCACTACTGAGCGCAATACAACGCTCAGGAATTAGCTGCAAAAAAACAGCGCGCCTTCCCAGTTTTGCGTCCATCACGAGTAAGCTGAGGGCAGGCATTTGGAGGGTGGGGGAAGTCACGCGGACCGTCCGCTGCCGGCCTCTCCCAAGCCCCCCACCGCCACTGCCTCGGGCTCCCCGCGGACACAGCGCACGGAAACCCACCTTCACGGAAGCTGATCCGTTCCTCGCCCGCGAAGGAGAAGTGCTTCTCCGCCATCTGTACCACCTCCGGGATGTCGAAGACGGTGACGCGACACGCGGGGTACAGAGCCACGCACTCCTTGGCCAGAGCCCCAGAACAGCCTGCGGGTGGACACAGGACGGGCGCATGGGGGTGCCCCGCTCCGGTCTTCATGCCTGCACTGTCCGTGCGCCCCTGAAGTCCAGGGTGTCTTCCCGGCTGGACGGGCCCGTACGCCCGTCTTCCACACACGCTGTGAGCTGACCGTGTCGTCCTGGGCCAGGGCGTCTGTCCCCGCCAAGGGCAGACAACAGCCAAGCAGGGGCCGGAGCGAGACACGCATGAAGGACATCTCCAGGGAATGCCCTGATGAGAAATCAGGGGGAGCCTGCCCTCTGCCACCGGCGTGCACGCCCTGGGGCTTCTGCTCGTGTTTTCATCCCCAGCGGCTCCCTGAACTCTTGCTTTGAGTGACCACTAACACTGGTGGACCTTCAGAAACACGTGCCTTCCTCACCAGGGATGGTTTCCCGACCCCTCATCCCTACCGAACGGTGGCTGCAGCTTTCCGTGCCTCTGCTGTGGCAGCAAGAGGGTTTGCCGAAAACAGACCGTGGCGTAGCCGGCATTTCTACGTCAGAGGAGCCCCATCCGGTAAGATGGGCAGGAGGACCACCCGCCCCGCCCGCCTTTGCTCTACGATTCGCCCCAAGCCTGGCGTCTAACCTGCAGGCCTGGCTACCCACCTTTCCCATCCCCGTCGGCGACAGAACACAAGGTTCCCAAGCGAGGGGTGGTGGCACGTGCCCCCCACAGGACCCCAGAACGCGCGCCCGATCCCTGCAGGCTCGCACGGCCTTCTGCCTCCACCAGGAAGGCAGCACGACAAGGCTGTGCTGTTGGAGTTTCATCAGATCCTACCCCTCCACCTCCTCGGGGAGTTCCGGCCTCTGTCCACACGGAGACCCGCCTCTCTGCCCCACGCCCTCGCCCTTGGGGCCACTGCTCGCTGGCAACGCTGGGGAACTAGGACCAGGACAGCCGTCGGGTGTGCAAGAAAGGCTTTCTCCATGGTCCTGCATGGGTTTCCCATCTCCTTCTGTCATCAGCTCTCGGGGAGCCGGCACAACCAGGGTTCTCCTCCTGCTCTGCTGGTGGGAGCGTAAACGGGTGCAGCCACTACGGAGGACACTGTGGCGGTGCCTTAAAAACTGAAAGTGGACTTACCACGTGACCCAGCAATCCGTCTCCTGAGCGTAATATTGGGAGAAAACTCTAACATAAAAAGATACACTCACCCCAGTGTTCCCAGCAGCACTATTTACATTAGCCAAGACATGGAAGCAACCTAAATGTCCATCAACAGTTGATAAAGAAGCTGCAGTATATTTATACAATGGAATACTACACAGCCATGAAAAAAGAAAATAAAGCCATTTGCAGCAACATGGTTGGACCTGGAGATGATCATACTAAGTGAAGTAAGTCAGACAGAGAAAGACAAATACTGTAGTATCAATTATATGTGGAATCTAAAAAAAAAAGATGCGAATAAACTTATTTACAAAACAGAAACAGACTCACAGACACAGAAAACAAACGTATGGTTGCCAGGGGAGAAAGGAGGTAGGAGGGTAAATTAGGAGTTTGACATCAGCAGATACAAACTGCTATATATAAAATAAATAAACAACAAGGTCCTACTGTGCAGCACAGGGAACTATAGTCAATATGTTGTAATAACCTATAATAAAAAAAGACCTGAAAAAAATCATGTTACTGAATCACTCAGCTGCACATTTGCAACTGGCACAGGCTTGTAAATCAGCTCGACTTCAACAATAAAAAAAAACAAGGGTTCATAGGCTTGAATCCAAGCACAGCCCCAACACCGGGGGCGGACACTCACCACCGAGGTCGCAGATGAGCGGAAAGGGGGACAGGTCGAAGGCGGCCAGCACGCTGCCCCCGCACACGCTCCACACCTCCTGCAGACCCCGCATGAACAGCAGCTGCTCGGCTTCCGACCTGGCCCGTGAGAGCACGCCCGTCAGAACCGCATCACTCCCACGGTGGGCCGCGTGAGCAGCAACCCAACCTGGGGAGCCCAGGGCCCAGCAAAGCACCGTGTCCCGCAGGCCTGCGTGTAAGCCTTGCGTCTGCGGGTTGGAGTCTGCGCTGCTGGAGATGGCGGGGCTCAGGGTGCCCCCGGGCCAGCCGCCCACAGACGCCCAGCTCCAGGAGACCGCGAGCACAGCGGGAAGGGATCACCTGTCTCTGGAAGCCATGGAGAAGGGGGTCTCGCCCCTTTCCACCGTCAAAGGAGCTCTGATGCTCTTGAATCAGGGAAATTCAGACAGCGTCCCCCACCCGACGGGGCAGAAGGAGGGTCTGGTCTGCTTTGCAAGTCCGGGAGGGAGTCCACCCACACTGGGGCGAGGGCTCCAGGCGGTGGGGACTCAGGGGGATGGGGAAGAGATGGTGGGAACAGGAGGGGTCTGGGAAGGGGGCGGAGGTGAGAAGGAGGCAACGGTGCTGGGTGCCTGGGGGTCCTCTGCATCCCCTGCCTCCTCTGCCTGCTCTTGGAGTCTGCTATGTGGGTTTGGTGTCGCTGTAGGAAGACGGGGAGGGGAGGGGAGGGGTGGGGAGGGCACCGGCTCCTCTCAGGACCACCAGCTCTCTACATCCTTCCTCCTTTTCCCACCACACCCTCTGGGCAGCTACACACCCGGCACCTAGTCCTCGGGGCATCACCATCTCAGAATTTTTACAGCAGAGCTGCATGCAAAGCACGAGCCCCGTGTCTTTGCACAGAAAACAAACAGACAGACAGACGTATTCCCTGGGTAACTGCAGCCACAGGAAAAGGGGTGCCTCGTTTTTCTACCGAAAAACAAAGATAAAAATATTGGCATCGATGCGGGACATGGACCCAGACAAACATCAGAGCTGCCAAATCTGGGGATTTTTTTTTTTTTTTTAAGAAATGATAAATTAAGTATCAACTTTCAGCTTTCTTCTGTTTGGCTCTGTTTGGCCCCAATTCTGCAGCCCTGAGTTGTAGAACCAAGCACGGCCCCCCAGAGCTGGCCCTTGGCGTCACCTGTAGATGGCGGTGAAGAGCTGCTCCGCAGGGACGCCGAAGGCCTTCAGGTACTGGTTCCTCCCTTCTCTGAAAATGGGGGGGGGGGGGGGGGTAGGCGGTCACTGGGGTTCTGAGAGGCGACTACCCAGGACGCACACAGGTGGCCCCAGACCCCTGCTCACGGCACGCAGGGAACCTCCTTCGGGAACCCAGCACACTCCGGAATTCCGTTCCCGTGTGCTCTACGCGAGCTGGGCGTTCGGGGCCGCAGGCTCCCCGATGTGAGCGGAGAAGCCATGGAGGGGCCGTCTAAGGAGAGCGGTCCCCTGGCGTCTGGGCAGTTGGAACCTCCTTGCCGCTGGAGAGCCAGCTGGCCCGCCCCCTCCACCGTGGCGGCCAGGGTGAAAGATTTCCGGGTCCTCACCCCACCTTGGCCAGCTCCCCCGATGCCCAGGTGAGCTGCCCCCCTGTGACTTGTCTCCTCCCAACCTGGCAGCCCCGAAATCAACCCCCTCCCCTTTCACGGATAATTCATGAGCCAGCCTTTGGTCACGTGAGGCACCCTGTCCGCCCGACCTTCAGGAGACGGCGGTGGAAAGGCCACTAGAGCAGGAATCCTAAACCAACACGAGGCAGCCTCGTACGGAAGCACAGGGCAGAGGTGAGCAGCGGAGGGTCACTCTCCATGGCTCCAAAGCTGGCTTCCTTTTTGCACGAGGGACGAGACGGTGAGGTTTTCGTTCTTGTCCCCTCGGGCACCTTTCACCCGGTGCTTGCTTGAGCTCCCCCAATTCTTAAATTTTTATTTTGGGGCGGAGGTAATTAGGTTTATTTGTCTATTATTTATTTAATGGAGGGACTGGGGATTGAACCCCAGGCTTCGTGCATGCCAAGCACAAGCCCTACCACTGAGATCTACCCTAACGGCCTCCCAGCTTCTTTTTTTTAACTGAATGGGTTCCAACCTCAAACACTTCGGAGATCACTGTTAAAATCTACATGTCCTGTTTCTTGGGGCTTTTTGGGGGGGATTACGTTTATATATTCATTTTTTTTTTTAATGGAGGGACTGGGGATTGAACCCAGCACCTCGTGCATGCTAAGCACACGCTCTACCCCTGAGCTAGACCCTCCCCCCGACAGCCTGCTTCTTGGAAAACACACACCTCAGAAGCTGTGGCAGCCGTGGCCCGACGTTGCCGCGTGGACGCAGCGGTGGGAGCTCACGGGAGGCTGGCCCTTTAGACGGGCGTTCAGTGTCCACTCTGCCTCTGTCCCCACCATGCCCTCTTGGCTGATTGTGACACGAGGCCCCTGACGCCTTGGTCTCCTGCAAAGACGTGCCGAGAGTCCCCGGGACCCCAAGCTTCAGGCCTGTCCCTCATGCAATTGACGCCCCAGCCCCGGGGGATCCCCCGCCTGCAGCTCTGCCCCGGGGCCGCCCGGGGACACTCAGAACCGCATCCCCGGCTGCCCTGGAGGTCAGTCTCACTGCACGTGACTTGGGAGCAGAAATGTGGAGTCGGACAGTGATGGTAACCACGAAGGCGCTGAGCGGTGTCTTTTCCGAAATCAGTGGTAGAGCCTGACCCTGAGACTTCCACGGCTAATGAGCTACCGCCGGCTCGAGGCGGGGCTCAAGGTGAAACAGTTCAGAAAGAGAACGCGCGGGTGGGGAGGGTGCAGCTCAGGGGTAGGCGGCGTGCGTAGCAGGCATGAGGTCCTGGGTTCCCTCCCCAGTCCCTCCATAAAAATAATTAAAGAAAAACCTAATTATCTCCACCCCTCCAAAAAAAAATTTAAAAAATAAAAGAGAAAACAGAGCCACGGTTGTCAGCGGGAGGCAATTCCGTCCTCCCAGGGAACACAGGGCAACATCTGGACACTTTTCCGGTTGTCACCACTGGAGAAGGGGAGCTCCTGGCGTGTGCCGGGTGGAGACCAGGGACGCAGCTCCACGTCCCACGGGGCACAGGACACCCCCACCCCATCAGAGGGTCCTCCAGCCCTGGGGTCAGTCTTGTGGGCTGGGAACCCGTGTGCACAAAAGCCATCGCAGTGACATCAGCCTGTGAGGTTTCCCACCCTCGGTTCTGGGCCACCTTCCCCTCCCCTCGGAGACCCGAGAAACACAGGGGTTCTCATCATGGCGTCATTCGAGGAATCCCGTCGGTCACCCCCAGGCGACTTCAGACACCTGTTCTGCGTTTCTGAACCGAGTGATGCCGTGTCTGGTTCTCTGGCAAAGCCCGCCTTTTGTCTCCCCGGGGACGCCCCGAAAGCAGCCCCCAGGCAGCCCTGGGGACTCGGTGATGCCACACGCACCTCACGGCCTCGGCCAGGTGGCCCCAGCATGCGTAGGTCGTCCTGGCCATGTACAGCAGCATGTTCTGCTGGGACCTGGGGCCGGTCCTGGCCAGGTAGGTGCTGGCAAGCTCCGTGTTCCCATAGACGGCTGCAAACAAACAGAAAGGACAGAAAACAGACATGAGCCAGACGTCACGTCATTGCCGACGTGCATTGCACATAATCCCTCCGGGTGGCTGGCCCCTGGTCCCGGCCGGTGGGCACCTGGCGCACCTGTCGGCTTCAACTTTGGCAAATGCTGTGGGAGACCTTGTGGAGCAGGTGGAAGTGTTTATTGCAGTCTGTGGATTTTTAATAACTGGTTTAACACTCAACAAATGGGGGGGGCAACACCCCGACTCGTGAAAAGGAAACAAAGACTGGGGAGGGACGGGGGGCTTTTTGGCCGAGCTCAGCTACGCGGCAGGGGGCCCGGCCGGGTGAAGGACACAGTCTTCACGACAACGTGCGGGCGGGCGTGCAGCCCCCAGGCTGCAGAGGACACCGTGCTCTCTGGGCGGGCCCTCAGCTGGGCTCCGAACTGCCCCGTGCCTCCGCCCTGCCAACCCAGGGAGGCCTCGTCCCGATCAGGAGGGTGGCTCTGGGCAGCTCAGGGCCGCACGTCCAGGGCGCCTCTCTGGTGTCCGAGCCTGCATCCTCCTCTCCTCTCCTGGGGACCCAGCCGTGGTGCCTGGGACCCCACTGTGGTCCTGTTCCCTCTTAGCGCAGGAGCACGCTTGCCCCGCTCGCCAAGAGTAACGTTCCAGCCTCTCATCATCTCCGCACAGTCCATCACACCTGACGGATGCTGTGGGTCTCTTATGCGGACCCCACGGCAGAGCTGGAACAGGCTCTCCGCCCACCTGGCCTCCGAGGTGAGCGTCCGAGTGCCTCCTTCCTGCCCACCTGCCCACCTCCTCACCGGCCTGGGCTGAGTGTCGGCAGGCACCCCAGGCCCCCCCCCCAGGTGGTTCCCACCGTCTGCACCCTGCACAGGTGCCCCCTGGCCGAGGTCAGCACGGGGTGCAGGTCCAGACGCGGCAGTACCGGCAGGGGAACGGGGTGGGGGGTGCTCTGCAAAGGCTGTTCACGCGCCGTGCCTGCCGCCGGTGGCTCTGGCCGCCGTGCACCCCGACACCTACCTGGTTTCCAAGCCGGGCTATCTGAGCACCGGCCATGCCCCAACGACGTCTTCCTGCTCAAGGTAACCCATTCCCCCGTCTCTGCACCCCCGAAGTCCGGCGGGGACTCAAGTCCTTGCGGCAAGCAGAAGGCCCACCCCTCGCGCCTCCCACCGGCCCGGCACCCGCTCCTGGAACCCTGGCCCACTGCCTGTTTGGTCAGTAAAGTTTTATCAGCACCCTGGCCCCACCAGCTAGTTGATCAATAAGGTTTATTGGAACTCAGCCCCACCGTTTGTTTCCATGCTGTCTCCGGCTGCCTGGATGCTCCAAGGGCAGACACGCGAGGCGGCGGCAGGGGCCGCGGGGCCGGCCCGCAGCGCCGAGAGCCCTGAGCCTCTGGCCCTTCACAGAAAAGGACGTGCCTCGTGTGCCTATTTTAAACACCTTCTTAGAAACAGGAAGGACACTGACCTTTTCCTCGCCTCACGTCCACTTGAAGCAGCTTCAGGGACACACAGGCGTCCAGCAGTTGCTCTGTCCCTCGGGGGCTGCTGGCCAGGCGTGCGGCCACCTCCGCCGACGCCAGGGGCCCCGGGGCCTCGGCCAGAAGGTCGAACACTCCCAGCTCACAGGCGGAGAACAGCACCTCGGGGCGGGGGCAGAAACCAAAGCAGCTTTGATCCCGTTCGGAGCCACACGCTTAGAGGCACACAGGCCACGGGGTGGGTGGTGGGGGTGCGTTCGGAAACACCGCGGAAAACAGGACGGCGGTTCCTCAAAGCCCTAAGCGCGGGAGGACTGTAGGATCCAGACATCCCGCTGCGGGGTGCGGACCCCCAAAGGCTGGAGCAAACAGCGCGGACACCCGTGCTCACTGAAGCAGCACTCACAGCGGCCCAAAGGGGGACGCCACCCACGTGTCCACCGATGGAGCGGTGGGTGGACAAACAAAATCTAGCATAAACGCAATGCACTGTAGCGTCCAGTCTTAGAAAGGAAGGGAGGTCCGACACAGGCTGCGATGCGGACGGACCCTGAACACAGGATGCTCAGAGAGAGAAGCAGACAAAGGACATAGGGTGTGAGTCCAGTTACAGGAAACGCCCAGAACACGCAGATCCACAGACACAGCAGGCGGATTCGGGGTTGTCCGGGGCTGGGGGAGCGGGATGGACTGACGGCTCACAGGAGAAGGATCAGATTCATAAGGATTAGGAGTGTGGGGGCTGGGGCCTGGGGGAAGACAGAGGGGGAGTGAGTGCCTCATGGGGACAGAGCCTCAGTTTGGGAAGATGGACGCGTTCTGGCGATGATGGTGGGGACGGCTGCACAACAGTGGGAATGAATTTGATGCCTCTGACATGGGCACTTAAAAACTGTTCAGATGGTCAGTTTTACACTGCATCTGTTTTAACACAATAAAAAAATTTTTTTAAAATATTTTTTAATGATGCTTCCACCTTGCACCCAGGAAGCAACTGCTCCTGCTCTGTTAAGTGCTAAACCAGAATACTGTCCCATCCTGCAGGGACTGGATGGGCTGGTCCCCGGGGAGGGTGGGGACCAGGGCGTAGTGGGGGCTGCTCCCGGAGACGCAGGGTCCCACAGGGCCATTCACTGGCCGGGGGGCCGGCGGGGAGCAAAGATGGGGGAGCAAAGATGAGTGAGCAAAGATGAGGGAGGCCGTCTGTCTCTCAGGGTCAACGGGGGTCACCCTTGGGAGCAGGGATTTGGAGAATGGGGGACAGAGAGCGCCTTCTGCATTTTCATTCCAAGCCCTTCCCTATGCATTTTGATTTTCCAAACAAGGAAATATATATATTACTTTTTTTTTCTAAAGATGTCAGTGGTGTTCCCTACACGGTGGTGTTTGAGTCTTAAGATCGGTTGGTTATTTTTTTTTTTCTCTCCTTCTCTGTCTAAAGAAGTGAATAGGTCACGCCTTCAAATAACACAGAAAAGATTATTAAAAAAAAAAAAAAAGAAGAAATTGCTAATGCAGTTGTCCCCTGGCACACTCATTTTGGGTGGGTGCCAAGGCCCCAGGCCACCACACGGATGTTAGCCGTGAGAGGTGGGTCACAGACGTCTGCCCACGGGGACACACGGTCCCCGTAAGAAAAAGACCCGCCTCTTTGTTAACGAGGGAACTCCATGCTTCCTTTGCCGCCAACACTGGGAAGCTCTCAAAATGCATGTCAGGGAGGGAAGTGTCAAGCTATTAACTCTGAATTCTTTGATTATGGTTCTGTTATTTTTTTTTTTTTAATGGAGGCACCGGGGACTGAACCCAGGATCTCGTGCATGCAAGGCACACACTCCACCTCTGAGCTACAGCCTCCCCCTAAGATACTATTAATTCTTACTCTATTAAGGCAGCCAAACTTGTGACATGTGGGGCTACAGGACTCTGATGGGGGGCGTCCTGTGCACAGCGGGGTGTGGAGCTGCGTCTCTGGTCTCCACCCGCCGTATGCCAGGACCTCCCACAGTTGTGACAACCACAAACATCCCCAGACTTTGCCAAGTGCCCCCCCGGGGCCCCGCGCAGTCCCTGTGCGAGAACCACTACATGAAACTAAAATTCCATCAGCTCTTACTCTGCGAAGGTTGCCTTCACTCTCCTTAAGATTGTATCCAATCCTGTTCTGTTAATGTTGCATTCACCCTTATTCTGTTAAGATTGTATCAACTCTTGTTAAGGTCCCACTAACTCGTATTGTATTAAGGTTGCATTCAGTTCTATCCTATTAAGACGGCATTAGCTGGATTAAGTCTAATTCTATCAAAGCTGTAACCCCTGGGGGGAGGCAGGCTGTCTCTTAGGGGCAGAGCATGTGCTTAGCCTGCATGAGGTCCTGGGTTCAATCCTCACCTGCATTAAAAAAATTAAAAGAAAATAAAGAAATAAACCTAATTACCACCCCCACCTAAAAAAAAAAAAAAACCCACAAAAACAGAAGAAGTAAAAAAAGCTGTAATCACTCTTGCTCGACTGAGATGTTATTAACACTCATCCTATTAAAGTTGTATTTGGGTTTTTTTTTTTTAATGAAGATTTTATTAGCTCTCGTGCTATTAAGTTGTATTCAATTGTGTGCTACTACGATGCATTAGTGTTTATTCCGCTAACATTGTGTCTATTCCTATCCTGCGAAGTCGGCGTTAACTCTCACCCTGTTCTGGTTGTGTGAGCCCCTGGGTTCAGGTCGCTTCCACTCCGCGTATAAGGAACCTTCACGGACCCTTACTCTGTAAGGTTGCATGACGTCTTATTCTATTAACGTTGGATGAACTCCGGTTCTACTGACATTGTATTGAGTCTTGCTCTATTAAGGTAATTAAGTTTTATTCCAGCAAGATGGCATTGGCTATTGCTCTGCTGAATGGTGACAGCCCAATGCTGTGGAATCCCATGGACCAGAGTGACTTTCCTCCCAAGACTTACACACCCACGAATGCCCCCGTGAGCGAGCAGCCCCACCGGCTGGGGGCAGGCTGGCAGCACGGCGAGGTCGAACAAGGGAAAGGCACCAGGTCACGCCGTTTTCTGTAGAAGGAGCCCCTTTTCCTTTTCTCAGTGGGGCTAAAAGCGGCAGACGTCACCCTTGCGGGGGGGGGGTCTCCGGAGAGGAATCCGGGGCTCCCCGCCCTTGGAGGGGGAAGACATCTCACTTCCGTTTTCAGTCCCCTCTCCCTGAATCTGAGCGCCCCCGTCGGAGGATGGAGTCAGCACAGACCACGCACGAGCTCAGAACCCGCGGCGGCGTGGCCAGAGGCCACCACGTCATCACATGTCGTGAAAGCTGCCGCAGAGAACGTGAGACACCACGCTCGTCCGTGCTGGCGGGTTTGGATCCACCACCAGCTGCAGACACCCCTAGCCCCCAGTCCCACCCCTGGTCATGCTGCCACGGAGCCTCACCCCCCACCTACTGACGGACATGCATCTCTCGGCCCCAAGGGTGTTCAGCCACCCCGTGGGGAAGCTGTGTGTCCTCAGAATTGCAGGTTCACTCCAAAAAGCCCAGAGGAACCCCGTTCTCCCACCCGAGAAGCCCAGCCACGGGTCCTTTCCTTCCACCTGCCTCTGAACACCTTATTTTTTTTTAAATTTATGTATGTATTTTATAATATATTTTTATAATTGAAGTATATTTCATTTACAATATTATAAGTTACAATACGTTACATCACTATACAATATAGTGACGCACAAGCTTTAAAGCTTACACTCCATTTACAGTTACTATAAAAGCTTGGCTCTGTTCCCCGTGTTGCACAGCACATCCTTGTAGCTCATTTTACACCTGATGGTTTGTATCTCTTAATCCTCCATCTCCACCTTGTCCCTCCCCTCCCCGTCTCCCCACGGGTCACCACCAGTTCCTTCTCTGCGTCGATGAGTCTGTTTCTTTTCTGTTATCTCCACTCCTTCCTTTCAGATTCCGCATCTTAGTGACATCTCACAGTATTTGTGTTTCTCTGTCTGACTCATTTGTCTCAGCATAATGCCCGCCAAGTCCATGCACACTGTGCCCCAGAAACGAACCCAACATTTTAAATCAACCCCACTTCAGTTACAAAGCAAACCACCAACCCACCCATTTAAAATTGGGGCAGAAGCGCTGAACAGACGTTTTTTTTTCCAGAAGAGGAAACGCGGACGGCCAACAGGAGCACGAAAAGCTGCTCAGCATCGCCAACATCAGGGGAAATGCAGACCAAAACCATGACGAGGCAGCACCTCGCACCTGTCGGCACGGCCACCGTCAAAGAACACTCGAACAACAAATGCCCCAAACAGCTTTGTAGCCGGCGAGGCTCAGCTCCCCCGAGACACAGGATCGAGTCTATCCCCAACGGCGCCGGCGTGCGCCCACGCCGAGATCTCCACCCACCGCTCATCACCTCATTCAACAGACTGGGCAACGGTGAGCCTTTGAAAGATAAAACCAGACTCCAATTGCCTCCACTTTTAATTTTTTTACTTTGTTACTTGTTTGATTTTTTTGGGGGGGGGAGGGTTGGGGAGAGAATTTCATTTATTTTTTTAACGGAGGCACTGGGGATCGAACCCAAGACCTTGTGCACACCAGGCACGCGCTCTACTCCTGAGCTACAACCAGCCCTCTGCCTCCCTTTCTCTTATTGAAGCAAAATTCAAGCAGCGTGAGAATCACCTTTAACCATTTTCGACTAAAGAATGCGGGGCGTTTAGCCAGCTCACAGTGTTGTGCAACCAGCCACCTCTGTCTGCGTCCAGAACATTCTCGTCGCCCGCCCAAAGGAGACCCTGTCCCCGTGAGCCGTCACCCCCATCCCCCAGCCCCTGGCACCAGGAACCCACTTTTCTGTGTCTGTGGCTTTGCGTGTCCTGGGCGTTTCCTGTAGACGGACTCACACACTGCGTGTCCTGTGCCTGCCACTGTCACTGTGCACACAATCTACTCGCCCACGGGAAGGGGTGACACGCTGATTCTGCTACGTTGTGGGCGAACCTTCCACACCCATCTGGATTTTAAATTTTAGTGTGGAACAGACAAGAACTCCTACGTTACTCTACTGCTATGTGATTTTATTTTTTTTTTAAAGCATATTCAATACCTTGTGGTCACCTATCATGAAAAAGAACATGCAAAGGAATCTATGTATGTGTATGCATGAGCGACACCCGATGCTGCGCACCGGACGTGGACACAACATTGTAACGGACAAGACTTCAATGAAAATAAATACATAAAATGTATTATTTTTAAAAAGATGCAAATGAACTTATTTACAAAACAGAAACAGACTTAGAGACACAGAAAATGAACTTATAATTACCAGGGGTGGGGGCCGGGGGTGGGAAAGGACACACTGGGAGTTCGAGATCTGCAGATACTAACTACTATGTATAAAACAGATAAACCAGTTTATACCGTACAGCACAGGGAACTCTGTTCAATATCTTGTAGCAACTTATAATGAAAAAGAATATGAACAGGAATCTATGCGTGTGCATGCAAGACTGACACACGACGCTGTGCACCAGAAACTGACACAACGTTGTAAACTGACTAGACTTCAATTCAAAAAAAAAAAAAACAACTGTTTCCAATACGTCGATACATGTGTTTTAGTGACCATCGCCTCATTTCTCTTCGTACCTATTTCAGGCTAAGCACTTAAGAACTTCATTCTGAGACACGGTCCATGGTACCAGCAGACGTCCCAGAAGGGCCCCGGTGGCCGGCCTTCTGCGCATACACTCGGCCATAGTTCCACAACACTCGCATACTCCCAAGCGAGGCCCCGTCCCCATTAGGCACTCAAGCCCCGCTCTGCCTCCGCAGCTCCCTGCAACGGACCCCGAGCCAGGGGATCGCCGCCCTACCTGGGACACCATGAAGCCGTGGCAGTGCTCCTTGAGGAGACGGTAGGCCTGGTCCTCCGGGGAACCCATCTTCCTCCACGCCGGCCTGGCTTTGAGGACCCCCTGGCTGTCCCAGCTTCGGGGACCACGGGTCTATAAGGAAGACGCTGGGGGCGGGGGCCGGCCAGGGGCTCAGCGCTGCCGTCAGAAGCTCCTTGCTGGAGGCCCGGGAATGAGCTCAAGTCAGGTCACCCTAGAAAATTCCATAAGCCTCATTAAAGGGATGACAAATCTTGTGGGTCCCACCTGGGTTTCAGCTCAGCCTTCTGTCCTTGATGAGCACACAGCCCTAAAACAGCCTGTACCCCCAGCCCCACGCCCTGCCCCTCTTCCACCACCAGCTGTGGACAGATCCAACTCCAAAGTGCTCACCAGTCCCCAGCGCCGATGACGCAGCTGATGGCCTGAAGCCTCTGTGCCCCTTCCTGCGTGGACAGAGCGGGCGTATTAATTTTCTACAGTGGCCGTAGCAAATGAATCACAAACTGAGAGGCTTAAAACCGCAGACGTCCATCCTCCCCAAGTGCTGGAGACCAGATGTCTGAGACCAAGAAGGGGCCAACACGAGTCAAGGACAGACAGCTTTACAGAGAAGCAATGAAAAACTCTGGGACTAAAAAAAAAAAAAAAATTGCCACGGAAACGTCCCCTCAATCTTCTTTATCCATTCATCTATTGATGCGCACTTAGGTTATGACAAGATATTGAACACAGTGGCCGGAAACCGACACATTGTAACTGACGGTGCCTCAATTAAAAAAAAAATAACACACACAGAAGAGAAGCCAGCCACGGACGGGAGACTGAACATTTTGGAAAAATAGGGTTGTGGGCAGAGTCGTCGAGACACTGAGATCTTTCCTCCAGGAGGATGGAGCGTCTGGGCACCCGGTGCATTTGCGTGATTAAAGCACAAGCAGCCGTGCTGAGCCTAAACGCCCCCCCGCCCCCGTGGCTGCAGGCTCTGTCCGGGGTCTTCAGTTAAGGTGATTACTTTAGTAATAAAGTGGGGTGTTGAGAAGGACCAGGGCACTCTCAGAGATGGAAGCATAACCTTTGAAATTCAAGGTCGCTGCTCGGACTCAGGCTTTCAGAAGCAGGAGGGACTCGGAGCCAGTGAGGGTCCCACCCCGTCCGGCGTCCGGCTGTTTGCTAGGTCAGCATCAGACCCCCGGCCCCTCCCTGGACGGTCCCCACTTCTTGCCAGAAGAAAACAGACGGCATTCTGACCGCAGGGAGTTCTCACTGGCCAGAAAAGAATTTACGCTGACAAGCATTCTTTTAAAAACGAGCCTGGCTTGTGCGTTTAAGTCCAAAAATGTAATTAACTCTGAAACTAAATGGTGGTGATGGTTGCTGTCCTAAAAAACCCACTGAATTGTACACTTTAAGAAGGTGGATTTTATGGTATGTGGACTATATATCTGGCTTTGCTTTTTAAGACTATTTTTATTAGGACAGTTCTGGGTTTGCAGCAAATTTTAAAGGGAAAACAGAGATTTAGCAAGACCTCCAGCCTTCACACAGGCATTGCCTCCCCAGTAAGGCTGTGTTTAAGGAATAAAGCACACAGGTATACACAGGAGGGATGTTGGGCTTGGCTGCAGACCTCACCAACACAGCAAATACTGCCGGAGTGAGTCACACGAATTTTTTCCTTTCCTCCTGACCATTATGCTAGACTGCAGTCTGTCACCTGTGCAGCAGCTTTGTCTTAAAAAAAAGAAAAGAAAAGAAAACAAAAGAAAAGAAAAGAAAAGAAAAGAAAAGAAAAGAATGCAGCTACTATAATTAAACACTTCATGCTAAAAAAACAAACAAAAAACAAAAAAAACCCCAAAAAACTAGCCATTCTCTGAGCCTTCAGCGAATCCTGGTCCTAATGTCAAAATCACAGGTACCGTAACAAGTAGAATAATAATTTAGAAGTTGGAGAGAGATGATGAGAATTGCCCCAACGTGACTCAGACACCAAGTGAGCAAATGCTGTTGGAAAAATGGCACTGGCAGCTGTGCTCGAGGCAGGGTGGCCCCAAACCTTCCATGGGGTTGGGGGGGGGACAAATGATCTCTGCAAAGAGCAATACAACACGGTCCGCCCGTACGTGGAAACTTAGGAAGGTCTGGAACAGGAAACTGGCCCCAGGTAACCGCACACACAGGCTGCCTTGAAATGCAGTCTGCCGCTCTGTGCAGTGGGGCTCCCCGACCCCGGGCTCTGTCTCCTGGGATCCCCACCCCCCATAAGGACCTAAGACACACGGGTGCAGGGCAGACGAGACCCAGGATGCTCCCCTACTTCTGATCAACAGGAAGCCGGGAAGTAGCATCCTGTCTTGCTACAAACGACCACTGGCGTGTAAGGAAAGCTCTCACGTAGACCCGAGCACCTGGGAACACCGCCTCTGAGGGACGTTTTCCTGCCTGCCCGGCAATAGTAAGCGGGCTTTACCTGACGGGGACAGAGGCACCCCTGCTCCCGGAGACAAAACCCCAAACCCTGGTCCCCAGCACGGCTCCCGCTGTAGGAAGGCAGCTCCCCCAGGTTTGTCTGCTGAGTGGGTGGCATGTCTGTGAGAAGGTCTGAGGAAGGCTGGGGGGGCGGTGGCTGCAGGAAGTGGGGTCCTCTGATACGTGGACCATGGGGACATCTGGCTCCTCAGAGGGCCACCCTGACGTGAGCCACACAGCTCTGTCCTCAGGACCCACAATGGGATTGAAGGAAACACGGAAGGAATAGCAAGATTTACGTGGCACAATCCTCAACTCTGAGTGCATGTGGGGACCGCCTGGGCGAGGGTCCGTTCACAGACCTCCACCTGGGCTGGTGCGGACCCCCCGAGGCAGGAAGTCAGGCCTTGGGATTTTTAAATGCTCGCGGGGTGACTGACATACCAGGAAAATACAGAATCACGGATTCAACAAAATCTAGTCATTCGGTGAGAAATGGCTACATCAGTCCCAAAACACATGTTAGAAAAAGAAAAATCAACATTGTAGCCTCTCTGAAATTGGGATGTTACACGGAAACGGTATGGCTCAAGCGGCAGAGGGCGTGCTTAGCATGCACGAGGTCCTGGGTTCAATCCCCAGGACCTCCTCCAAATGAAAAAAAAATTAAATAAATAAATGAAATTGAGATGTTGCATGGGGTTGAGTGTCCCCCTAAATTTCCTGGAACCTCTATTTGGAAACAGGGTCTCTGCAGACGGGATGAAGTGAAGGGCCTGAGAGGAGGTCCTCCTGGAGGAGGTGGCCCTGCATCCAAAGACAGTGACCTCAGAAGAGACAGAAGAGGAGAGACACAGACACAGAGGAGACGCCACATGGAGACGGAGGCAGAGACGGGAGGAGGCGGCCACCAGCCCAGGGATGGATGCCTGGGGCCCCCAGAAGCTGGAAGAGGCGGCAGGACCCTCCCCTGGAGCCTCAGGAGGGAGCGCGGCCCTGGGACACCTTGACCTCAGACGCCTGGTCTCCAGAGCCCCCAGTTTGTGGCCATTTGTCACCCCCGCCCCCAGGAAACCAGCACAGAATTCTTACCAGTAACGTGACTCACAGCTGATGGTGGATGGCACGGCTCCCTTCTCCCGGGTGCTCCTCATCGCTGTGTCGGATGCAGGTCCGAGGCTGAGGAAACACTGAGGTTGGTGTAAGGAAAACGGGTGAGCAGGATGGACCCCGCCTGGGTCTGAGCCACGTGGACCTGAGCCAGGAGAGGGTGGCAGGGAGGGGGGCCCACGCCGTCCTCAGCTTCTCCCAGAGTCAGATGCCCAGATGTCTGGGGAGACGTCACATAGTCCACTCCCTGAACCAAACCAGCTTCTAAACCTTCTCAAAGAGCGAGGCATACAGGGGAATGAGACCAATAACCCCCTCCCCAGAACCTAGGAAAAGGGAAATTAAGGAAAAAGCCAGAACACGATATCCTTGGGTTTTTATTCAGGGGGAACGAATGTAACATAACATGGTTATTACGCACATAACATAAAGCTGACCATTTTAGCCATTTAAAGTGAAGAACTCAGGAGCACTCAGGACATTCACAGTGTTGGGCAGCCATCATCTCTGCTTCTGAAACATTCTCATACCCCCAGAAGGAGAGCCCACCCCCCTGGGCAGTCTCTCCCACTCCCCCAGCCCCTGGCCCCACAAACCCACTTCCTGTGTCTGTGGATTTGCCTGTTCGGGGCGTTTCCTGTAAGTGGAATCACACACCGTCTGTCCCTCTGTGTCAGCTTCTCTCACGGAGCATCCTGTGTTCAAGTCCACCCACGCTGCAGCCTGTCTCAGAGCTTCACTCCTTTTCCTGGCTGAGTAATATTCTCCCGTGTGCATGGATCTCATTTTATTTTTCCATCCATCCGTCCGTCCATCATCCATGCACTTGGGCACACTCCTGGCCATTGTAAATACTGTTGTTATAATCAATCCTAGACAAGTGTTTTTGATTCCCTGGGGTGTACACTTCGGAGTGAGATGACTGGGCCCCATGCGCATTCTAGGTTTAACTTTTTGAGGAGCTGCTAAACCCTTTCCCACCGCAGCTACAGGATCCAATTTCTCCACATCCTTGTCCACACTTACTATGATTGCCATTCTAGGGTTTTCTTTTTCAATTGAGCAACTTTTGGTTTCGTCTGTTGGGAGCCTGGGGTGGCAGGATGATTTAATCTGCTGCCCTTAAGCAAAATGGAAGGCGACTGCAGAAGGGTTCAGTGAGGACATACTTGGTGCTCGCCTGGTGCCAGTTACCTCCAGCTGCTCTAACAGCTCAGACTGGAGGGCGGACGTCTGAGATCTCGGCGGGGGCAGATTTAGTGTCCAGTGAGGACTCGCTTCCTGGTTCCTAGCTGCACATCTCACTGTGTCCTCATGTGAGGGAAGGGGCAGGGAGCCCTGTGGAGTCTCTTTAAAAGGACACTCCGCAGGGAGGGTATAGCTCAGGGGTAGAGTGTGTGCTTAACATGCATGGGGTCCTGGGTTCAATCCCCAGTCCCTCCGTTAAAGTAAATAAACCTAATTACCTACCCCCTTGCAAAATTTTTTTCTTAAAAATGAAAGGACACCCATCCCATTCATGGGGCTCCACCCTCATGAGCTGATCGCCTTCCAGAGTGCCCCCTGCCTTCCTAATCCCATCACCTTGGGGGGTTAGAGCTTCAATCTAGGAATGCGGGCAGAGGGCAGGGTGGGGCACAAACGTTCACTCCACAGCACCTGGGCTCCAGAGCTCTGATGGGGTGGAGAGGGGGACCGGACCCTGGGGGCACGCCTGAGTGGGAGGGCAGGAGAGAAGACCCCAAAGCCAGGCTCCCGAATCCTCATTCTTAATCATGTTGCCTCGTTAAAGCCTCTGCAACGTCACAACAAAACCCCTACTGTCCTCTCCACGGCAGAGCCCGGCTTGGAGAGAGGGAACACACGTGACTTAACGCCAAAACCTTTTTCCCTGCCACCCTTGGATGCGGCGTGTGTGTCTTGGACACCCAGATGTGTAACTTCCACCAAATTCCTTTCTTCCACATTTAGCACCGAACGGACTCCCAGACAAGGAAAACCATCAAAGTAAACACGGCCGCCGCAAATGACCAAGGAGAAGGCTCTCCCAGAAGAAACAACAACCCTTAATTCCTACAAAACCAGTAACAGCATCGAAACACAAAGGGCGGGAACTGATAGGACTCTGGAGGAAAAAGGGATGTGTCTGCTGCTACGGTCGGGGACTTCAACACCACCCTTTTCTCAGCAACCGACAGACCCTGCTGGCGGAGGGTCAGCCAGTCAGGGAGGAACGGCCGGGGTGGCACTGCTGTACTTCTGCCTTTCTGTCCTGTAGCTCAGTGGTTCTGGAGGTAAAATGTGCGTGATGGGTGGAAGGCCTGGTTAGAATTCAGATTTCTGAATCTCGTCCTCCACAACACCTCCACAAGACCTCCTGTGACTTCAGAGAGCGCTCCCCTGACCTCAGAGATCTCCCCTGACTTCAGAGAGCCCCGCCAAACACACACACACACACACACACACACACACAAACGCCACTTGGCCATTCTCATTCCTCTATGTACTGCCCCAGGGTTCAGAGGGCCTGTCTCATCCAGAACCACATTCTGGGCACAGTTTCTCAGAGCTGCTGATGGGGCAAAAAACACTGTCTGGGCTGCACAAAGGTGTCTGACCACATCTGCACCCATTCCTCGGCCAGTGACAGGCAAGGCAAACAGCAGCGCACAGAAGGGAAGGAAAAACTTCTCCTCTTTCAGATTGTGCCCACCTGAGTTTCTGGCAGTCATGTGACTGGGGTAGAAGGGGCACGTGATCGTCCTCCAGGCTCTGAGAAGATCTGGGTTTGAACCACACACAGAGAGACAGAGGGACCCTGGGCTGCAGAAGCACCGACGCCTACTTGAGACCTTGATCCAAGGAGAACCACTTTTCTTTAATCCGTTTCATAAAATGGCACCTTTGCTTTAAGAAGACTGCTTTCGTGAACTCACTAAACTTCGTGTAAACAAGTCAAATGCCTCTTAGGACCCCGGTTCACCCCGGGGGGGTCATTTTACGGTCGTCACAGTACGTGAAATGAACATTCAGAAATCAGCGAGTGATCTCTACCAGTTTCATATACACTAAGTCACACTCATGTTGAGAACGCAGCCCAAAGAGCTTAACGAGAATAACATAAATTGGGGAAACACTGGCTCATTGGAAAAGGATTTTATTTTACCATAAAAATGCAAACTGGAATAAACACGTCTCCTAACGCGAACATTACAGCTATTTTTAAGCATTTCTGAGCTTCGCTTGGAGAAGCCAACAATTATAAAATTTAACAAGTTTGCAGCCATAAGTCTGTTTGAAACGTTCCAAGTAAAAATAATTTAGCAAAACGGCTTCTTAAAAAAACCACACAGGCTAACCTTCACTAGAAACCAAAGCTAATCTTAACCAACCTTTTTTTTTTTTTTTTTACGCTGAATGACTTGGATTTGTAAAAAGTGAATGTTGGTGACGTAAGGAGCAGCAGATCATCCGTTCCACCTCCCCACCTGCCCACAGCTTAAAAGATGGCAGGTCTGAGTTTCCATCCTACACCACTCACAGCCTCCTCGCCGGTGACTTAAATGCACTCCACCAGAACTTCATTCCGAATCTTCAAACTTAGAAAAAAAGGGAAAACAACAAAAAAACAAAAAACCCCTCCAGGGCAACGCTTCCTGTTTCCAGGGCCCTGTGGGGCCATGGCCGCCACACCGGTCCGTCCCCAGTGCTGAGACACGTGGCTCCAGTGAAGTCAGCACGAATCCTGCGCTCCACGTGCACGGTGGGTCTGCGACCCTCACCCCTGCCGCCTGGGCAGTTTTCCTGACTCTCAGAGCACTGGCGACGTTAAAGCTATCGGATCAAGAGTTTGAAGGGAAACTGAAGCTCCGGACGGACGGACGGCGATGCCTGGGACCGCGAAGGGCAGGGGCCCGGGGGCGCCGCCGTCCTCACCGACAGGCTCCATGGGCGTGCCGGGCGGGACGGGAGGGGCGCGGAGGAGGCGCGGGACGCTGGCTCCACGGGCCGGGCGCCCGGCATTACCTGTTCCAGGCGCTGCGGTGCCGGCCGGGGGACCCCGAGCGCGACCGCTCGCCGCGGCGGTGGCGGCTGCGCTTCCGGCTGGAGCCGCCCCTGCGGTCCCGGCTTCTCTCCCGCTGGCCGTGCCGGTCTCTGCTGTGGGACCGCCGCGACCGGCCGTGCTCGGGGCTGGCGCTGCGCCGGCGCGGGCTGCCGTCCGGGTGCGAGCGCTTGCGGTGGGGCCGCCGCTCCTTGTGCTGCGGCCGCCCGTCCTCCCGGCTGCCGGCCCGCCGCGGCCGGCTCCTCTCCCGCTGCTGCCTGTCGTCGCCGCCGCTGCCGCGGTCCCCGCCGGCCCGGCCGCGGCCCCCGCTGGGCTCCCGGTTGCACTTGTCTTGCTCGGAGCGGGCGTCCTTCCTGGGCGCGGCGCTGTGGTCGCAGGCGGCGGGCGCGCCCTTGGGCTGCTGGGTGTTGTCGGGGATGCAGGCCAGGATGCCGGGGCACCTCTTCTCCGAGGGGCTGTCGTCGGGGGCCGCGAGGCGCGGACTCGGGGCCTCCGGGCCCGGGGCCCCCTCGGGGACGCTCCCATTCACGTTCTGGGCCGCACCGTCGCTAGCGGGCCGCGGCGCACTCTCCTCGGCGACGCCGGGGGGCGGCGGGCCGGCTGGGGGGTGCAGCGCGGCGGCGCCCGCGCAGCCGGCCGACACGGTGTGCAGGATGTCCAGCACGGGCTGCAGCAGCTCGTGGGAGACGGCGCGCTCGCCGGGGCCCGGGCCGCCGTCCGCCTTCTGGCTCAGCAGGAGGCTGAGCAGGCGCTGTCGCAGCTCCCGCTCCCTGCGCTGCAGCCCCAGCGCGCGCTCCTTCTCCTCCTCCACGCGCCGCAGCTCCGCCTCCTGCAGCTTCCGCCGCTCCTCCAGCTGCTGCAGCCGCAGCGTCTCCTCCTTCTGCTCCTGCTCCTGCAGTTTCGCCGCCTGCGGGACAGAGGGGGGCGCGCCTGAGCGGAGAGCCGAGCCCGGGCGCGGGGTGGGGCGCCGAGCAGCCCGTGTGCGCGTGCACGCGTCCGAGCCGGAAGGAAACCCGCGGCAAAGCGACGTGGCAGGCCTCGCGGGCGGGCGGGCCGGCCCTGCCGTCAGGCGGGGAGGTCGCCCCCACGCGGGGCGCAGACTAGGGCGCAGACGCACGCTGTCGCGGGAGGCGGGGGCCTGCCTGGGTCAGTGTCTTCACCGTTCACCGCGGAACAAGAACTGAGCCGCCACACGTCTCCGCGCGCGCCACGCCGCTTCCCCGGGACTGATCACAGCTGTCATCAGACAACAGGTTAGAGTCGCCCCGCGCCTGACTCCGCGGGCACACGGCCTGCCCACGCACGAACACCCGGCCAGGTAGTCCGCGCGCCCCGGGCCCGCAGGAGTGACCGGTCGGGCCTCCAGGAGGTGCGTGGAGGGCCGTCCACACAGCACCACTGAGACCTGTCGGATTCGCAGTGGCGGACAAGGACAAATCACAGAGAAAGGGCACGGCCAGGTGGGGCTCCGAGGCGCGCCCTGCCTTCCCAAGGCCTAAGTCCCCTGCGCGGCAACCCAGCTCAGCCCTGGCCTCCCACCTGAACCAGCCTGGATGCAGGGGATGCCCAATCCCAGCTCGGCCAGCTCTCTGAGAGCACAGCAGGGCTCTAAGGCCTGGAGCGAGGCGGGGACGCTGCCGCCGCCATCCCCTGCGCCAGCCTCGTCCCCGTGGGCGGCGGGCGCACCGGCGGGCGGGCGGGCGGGGGCGGCGGTACCTTGGCCCTGCTCAGCAGCTCGGCGACGAGCCGGATGGACTGCAGGTTGCGCTGGGCCAGCAGCAGCCGCCGCTCCTCCAGCCGGATTTTCTCGTGCAGCCTCTTCTGCTCCTCCGCCTGCAGCTTCTCTAGCCTCTTCTGGCTACGGCGCAGCTCGCGGTCCCTCTGCTTCTGCTCCCGCCGGCGCACCTTCTCCTCCCGCTTCCTCTCGCGCTCCAGCGCCTCCAGCTCCTTCTGTTTCCTGCGCGAGACACACCAGGCCTCGGTGAGGCAGAGACGCCGCGCCAGAGCCAGGGCGCAAAGCCCGGGTGCATGGAAGGGGCCGCGCGGCGAGCGGGGGAGGGCCGCCGCGCCGAGGTTTGTGCATCGAGATTCGTCCTCCGAGCTGCGCCACCAAACCTCGGGCGAGTCCAAGGACCCAGGTGCGGCGGGAGTGCCAGGTGAGGGGGCATCGCCTCTCGGGAGAGAGCCCTGCCCAGTGTGACCCCCACCCTGAAAGTCTGGAGAAAGGACCCAGCGCGCGGACGCAACTCAGGTGGTTTGAACCAGTATGAACCAGGGGCACGCTGGTGGGGGCAGGATGGGCGGGAGGAGGGGGGCTGCAGCGGCCTCGCCCAGAGAGGTCCCGGCAGGCTTCCCGGCGGTCCCTCGGCCGCCTGTTGGCACGGCTGCCGCCGGGCACATGAGCTCACTGGCCAGGCAGGTCCAGCTCCGACGGCAACTTCTCCAACGAGCCCCCCGGGGGAGACAGAACCCCCCTCCCGCCCCAGCCTTCACACCACCAGAACCCCGGGCCCCGGACACGCATGAAGCCCGCATGCCCAGCCACAGGAGGGTTCTGGAAGCACCCTGCAAACCGAGAGAGACTGGACTGGGGGAGCCCCTTTCACAGGAAACTGGAGAAAAGGCAACACATGGGAACACAAATCCATCCCGTGTGCTGTGGGGTGTCCCCCCGGTCGAGGGGTCCCTGAAAGCACACGACCCTGCAAGGTCACATTAACCCCACGCACAGTCACTGAGCGCGCTGGGAACACACCACGCCCACCAGCAGCATCCTCACAGCACCCCTTCTGGGGGCCGCAACCAGGCCCCGAAGGCAACCAAGACCCCGACCAACAGGGCGAGTCTGAAAACCCAGGGGTGTGTCCGTACAGCACACCTGCAGCCGCCAAGTAACTGGTGGGGCCGGCAGAGGGGAGGCAAGGCCACTCTGGGCAGGACACCACACAGGTGCCACCTGTGAGGGCAGGAGGGTGACCATCTGCAGAAGAGCTAACACTGCTCCCTGGGGCCAGACCCCACAGACACAGAGCACCAGGACTAGGAAGCGGGGGACCCCACCTCCCCTGACATGGAGGAGGAAGGTGTCCTTCCGGAGCCGTGGGTCAGAGCGGCCTCGCAGGGACTTGTGAGTGACCACCGCTCTAAGCAGCCAGAGCAGGACTCTCCATGTCCAGGACGTGATGGCTGCAGGTTACGTTCTGATCCCTTTTAAGACCAAAGGACTCAAGCACCCTCCCCCGTGGCAGAGATGCCCTGGCTCCCCAGGCCCGGCTCACACTTAGGCCCACAGTGGGGTCGCCTGCCCAGCCACCCAGCCCTGTCCACCATCCCGGCCCCATTCTCGTCCCAGACAGCCCTTTGCACCCTTGTGACCACAGCAGAGGCGCCGTCCCACTGGCTGTGGGCCCGTGTCCTCACGCCTCCCTGGGACACATTCTGCCGTCTGTCCTCGAAAGCTGCCCTGAGTCTCAGGGTTCCATCAAGGTCAAGGAAACTGCCTTTAGTGAGACCTCAGAGCTGCTTTCAGAAATGCAGTGGGTGACGCTTCAGCACCCCAGCTCGGGGCTCAGCGGTCAGTTCATCTTGGAAGAGTGGAGAACAAGGCCCATCCGGGATGAGAGCTGGGGGGGGCGGTTTGCAGGCTCCTGAGCCCCCACCACCTTCCCTGGTTCTGCCCCAGAGGACCATGCTGACGCCAGGACTGTCCTCTGTAAGTTCTGAACCCCGCTCCAGTGCCACCCCGGCCCCGACTCCCCCTGGCACGGCCTGCCTGCTCTGGGGCTCCTGTGGGGCCTCTGCTCCCCGACCCATGCCCACAACCTCCCACACACCACCCGTCTGTCCATCCCAATGCCCCCCCCAACCCCTGGCAGCAGGGGAGCCACACGGGGCGCATCAAGAAGACAGCGTGGTCTGGACCCACTACTGTGGAATAGGGCTCTGATGCAAAGAAGGAAACCGCTGAACGCAGACACAGCTCTGCATCCCCATTACTGACGTCGGTGAAGAAGGGAACACAAAACAGAAGCCGGACGGTCGGGGCACGAGTTGAGTCAACCCAGCCGAGGGATTCACAGAAAGGGGAAAGAACGGGCCTGGGCAGACCCAGCACATTTAGACAGCACTCGGCGAGACGCAGGTCACAAGCCCAGCCTGTGACACACATACGCACACGCACACAGGACACGAAGCTGGATGGAAACGTGAGCGGGACAGCGGCCAGGACGGGACAGGAGCAGCTCCTTGCTCTCCAAAGTCCAGGCGGTGTCACGGGTCATGCTGCTCTCACAGCACAGAAAACAACAGCGTGGCCCGAGTCTGCCTTCTGATGCCTGAACCGCAGATACATTAAAGTCCTCCTAAATGACTTTATAAAACCCGCCCTATGTCGTGCGTTCCCGGCTTCACGTCGTTAAGGCAACTTCGGTGTAAACGCAAAAACCCGCAGAACAGCCAAGACTCGGTGGCCGTTTCAGCAGGACACGCGCACGGCGCCCAGGGACACTCGGAGGGCAAGGCCCAGGCCAGGCCACCAGGCAGGGGCGGCGTGGGGGGCAGGAGGTGACCTCCGGGGAGAGGGGCAGGTGGGCTGAGTCTCCAGCTGCGGTCGTGCAGGCGCACCCGGACACACAGACGCGCGCGCGCACCCGGGCGCCGGGCAGGAACCGCGAGGCGCGCGGGGCGGCAGGTACCTCTCCTCGGCCCTCTGCCGCTCCTCCGCCTCCTTCTCCCGGCGCTTCTGCTCCTCCCGCTGCTGCTCCAGCTCCTGCAGCTTCTGCCTCTCCAGCTGCCGCTTCTTGATGGACGCGTCGCTCAAGTGTTTGGTCGAATCGAAAGAGACCTGCAGGGGTAAAGCGGGGCAGGATAGGAGGACCCCATAAGCGCTCCTGAGAGGGGGCCCCCCAGATTCATTTCAGAGAACGGGCTCCCGGGACACCCTCCCCCCGAGGGGCCGGCGTCACACTCGGCGGCCAGGCCGGAACCCCTCCCAGCAAGCCCCCCGTCAAGCAGGGGTGCAGACGCTCCCTGAGGCACAACTCGCCTTCACTGCCAAAACAAAGTCTCCCGTTTTCCAAGACAGCTTCCCCCCTCCCGCTATGGGGGGGGGGGCACCGTTCCCTCCGGCCAGCTGCCACCCGGCCTGCGACTTCCCAGCCACAAAAGCCCCAGCTCCTCCTCAGAGCCAGGCTGGCTGCCTTGTTGCTGTGAAACCACCACATGTCAGAGCCTGGACTGACGAAGGGAACACCCACTGCTTCGCAGACGCGTTTGGGACGCCCGGCACAGTGCCTTTCAGGGCACCCCGACCGTCAGCGCCTGAACCGTCACGAAGTCCGCCCCCCCTCCCCCCGCTTCCCAAGACAGAGCTCGTAAAAGGGGAGTGGGGGCCACCTGCTTTTCTGTCTGTGCGCGTGGAACTCCAGGGGCCGGGCCTAATGCAGGGACTGCATCCGCGGGGACCACCCCCCACCCACCCCGGGGCTGGGGGCCGGGGCACGGGGCCGGGCCTCACCTTGATGTTGCAGGCCACGGCCTTGCCGTCCTCCCCCTTGTACATGAGCTTCATGCCGCGCAGGGCGCTCATGGCCTGGATGAAGCCCACGTACTCGCGGTACTGAACGTAGGCCTCGAAGTTCAGGTGCCCCCCGAAGCTGAAGGTGTGGAAGTTGCGGCCGGTCATCTCCTCGCGGTAGGGGTCCAGCATGGGGATGTCCACGTTGCGGATCTCCCCGAAGCGCTCGAACACCTTGAGCAGCACCTCCTCGCTGGGCTTCTCGGAGCCCGACTCCTTCAGGGCGAACCACTTGCAGGGCAGCCCCTCCAGGTGGATGGTGTCCGGCCGCTCCCCGGGCAGCGTCTCGTTCATGTCCTTGGCGTCGCGGAAGAAGGAGTCCCAGTCGTGGCGGGTGGGGAAGTCGACCTTGAACTCGGCGGCACGCACCTTGAGGATGTCGGAGAAGCCGCTCAGCTTGATGGTCTTGCCGTCCAGGCAGGCCAGGAAGGACTTCACCAGGCTCTTGTTCTCCACCTCGCCCTCGAAGCGGATGAAGTCCATGGTGCTCTTGGAGATGCGCAGCGTGGAGAACTGGTGGTTGTGCACCATGCCCTTGAGCCGCTCCATCACCTCCCAGTTGGAGATGGACTTGCCCGGCTGCTTCAGCTGCGGGAGTGCCACACTGATGGTCATCTTCGTGATGGGCTTCAGGTACAGGCCGTAGGAAGGGCACAGCTCCACTGCCTCAGACGTGTCGTGGACGATGGTAGCCGCGGCCATAGCCGGGACCTTGGGCCTGGAACAGACACACACAGACACCCACAGCCGTCAGAGCCACCCCGAGACCAGCTGGGGAGAGGCGGCCCCGGGCTGGCTGGCACTGTGGACCCAGAGAAGGGAAGCCAGTCGTCTCCTCTGCCAGGTCAGAGGCATTGGTCTCTACCTCACGAAAGGCCCTCATACCCTGAGATGTCAGTGCTTTTGTCAGATTACAGGAAAGCGCGGAAAAAACCAACTAGACTGACAAAATCTGTTAGGATCGGCTGACTGCCCAAAGCCCCCATCGACACTGACCTACCCCCAACAGTAGAAGCAGCTCTCCCAGGGTCTGGGGAGCAGGGAGCTCCCTGCCCTGGGTGTACCAGGCACGGGCCAGCTCCACTGGCAACCTCCACCAGAAGGTGCAGACAACCTGCTGGGGAAGGGACGGCCCAGAACACGCTTCTGGGACGGTCTGTGGGGGAGAAAGAGCCCTTGTGTTTCCCCTGAAGAAACAGGAAGTTTCAGGCTGAGAAAACAGCCAAGGACCATCCACTTCAACATCCTTGCTGTGGGCAGACACATCCTCTCGTTGCCCAGATTATGCAGAAAAAGGGAGAGGGCCCTTCCGAAGCCGGGGGCTGGGAGCAGTCCGCACCCTATGCCTCAACCGCGTCTTCCTTACTGGCCTGACAAGTGGCTACTTCCGGAAAGCCAGGCCCCAGCGATGAGCCCAGGGAAACGCAAACAATACAGGTGGTGGCCTCGGCTATCTGTCCGCCCACCAGCGAGCTCTCAGAGGCTGCCTGCCCAGCTCGGGGAGGAGCCCCAAGGTGGTGGGAGCTTGGGGGGCGGGCCCCAGGTGGTGGGAAGAGTCACCTGGGCAGGTCTGGGGCACTGGGCAGCTAGGAGAGGGGCTCTGACCTGGGCTGAGACCAGAAGCCTCCCCCAGGACCCGGAGGTCCACGGGGGGTGCTTGAGCCAGAAACCTGGCACCCCCACTGCCTGCCAGGAACCCCGGCTGCCCTGGTCACCTGGCTGCCCCTGTACCGGGGGCATGACCCCCAGCCCGCTGCTGCCCTGGTACTCCTGGCCGCCGCCGCCGCCAGTACCTCCACTCCCTGCAGCTGCGCCGCCCCCAGCTCCGGCCTACCCTCTCCCCAGACGCCCCCCGGGGGTCGTCTCGATACCCCCGTACACCCCCATTAACCTTGGTCCCCCCGGTACAGCCTCGTTACCCCCAACCTCTGTCGCGTCCGCCTCTCTGGCACCGCCCCTGCCCCCCGGTACCCGTGGCCCGCTGGGAACCCCCCCGTAACCCCAGTCGCCCCTAGCTCGTCTCCCAGCCCCTGGGGACCCCCGCCCCCTGCCCCTGTGTCCTCGCCCTCAAGACTCCCGGAGACCCCCGCCCTCGGTACCCGTCACCCCAGTCCCGGTCCCCACCTCCTCGCAGCCCCCGACCCTCGATACCCCGACCCCAGGCGCCCGGGCCCCGACGGCCCCGCCACCGGCCTCCCGCACGCCCCCGAACCCTGGGTTCCCCGCCCCCGGTGCCCGTTCCCGAGACCCCGCAGACCCCGGCCCTCGACACCCCTGCCCCGGGTCCCCGCCCCCGAGACCCCCGCCCGGCCGGCCCGGCCCGGCTCGCGGAGGGGGGGCGGTTGCGGGCGGCGCTCACCGGCGCGGGGCTCCGCCTGAGTCCCAGGCCGCCGCCGCCCTGGCCCCAGCTCTCAGCAGGGCACCGACGACCCCGGCAGGCGCGGCCTCCCCGCCCGGCGCCGCCACCGTCCGCCGGAGGCGCCCCCGACGCGACCCACCGCCGCCGCCGCCGCCGCCGCCGCCGCCGCCGCCGCCGCCGCCGCCGCCGCCGCCGCCGCCGCCGCCGCCGCAGCCCGCCCCTGTGACGCATTTCCGCTTCCGGCGCCCGGGCCCGCGGAAGCGGCCGCGCGGCGACTGCCCGTTTCTCCTCGCGGCCCTGGCCCCGCCTCCAGAGGCGGGACTTCCGGGGCCGAGTGGGTGGGGGAAGAGGCTGGCCCGGGCTTTGCACTGCGCGTGCGCGAGCCCATCCCGCTTCCCCACGCCTCCTCCTGCGTTCAGGTCTGAGCAGAGGCCGCACCTGGGGCCGGAGTGCGGGGCCGCCGGACTTAGGACAGAGGGCAGGTGTTTAGGCCTAAATTATTTTTGTAATTATGCATCACACATCGAATATCAATGTAATTTTATCATAAGCTATTATCTGTAGCTCCAATTCTTTGTCCTGGAGTAATATGTGCAGGGCTGTATATATCACTCTTGTTGAGCATGGATAGAGACTGGGAAGAAGATGAGATATCACCCCCAGGATTACAGGACCACAGGTGCAAGCATTTTGCAGATGTAATTCAAGTCCTCAACCCGTTGATTCAAGTTAATGAAATGAGAGATTATTCTGGGTGGGCCTGACCTAATCAGGTGTCGAAGCCAGCGAGATTTGAAGCAGCAGGGGACACAGCCTGGTTGCCTCGAGGAACCAAACTGCCTGGGGGCAAAGACCCCTCAGCAGGGATTGGCGGATGGCTTCCGGGAGATGAAGGTCTTAATGCTCCAACACAAGAAACTGAATTCTTCCAACAACCCCTGAACCCCTGAGCACTCCGAAAACCCCCCTCTCCTGGCCAGCTTGGCAGCTTGACTTCAGCCTGGGTCTGGGGTGGGGCCTGAGAATTTGAACGCCTACCACGTTCTCAGGTGGTGCAGCTGATCGAGGGACGGCACTCTGAGAACCAACATCTCTAACTGTTCCCTTCTGTCCCCACTTTTTATTCACATCACCGCTTTTTGTTATTGTCTTCAGAGTTCATGTCACTGCCTGAAAATATTATGTTGGTTTTCTTAATGGCTGACTGCTTTACTTCTGCCTGGTGAGGCCGGTGAGCCTGCATCTGGATCTCTGACTTACGAAAACTCTGAGATGACACGCCGCTAAGATCGTAGTCCTTTGCTACAGAGCCACACACAACTAACACATCTGGAATGAACATATGGATCTGAGTCCTCCCTAGCCACAGAAATGTGTGCTCTTTTCCCCCCTGCAGGAAATGACTTCCTCTCTGTGCTTGAACAAGCACCTATTTTCTTAGCATCACTCTGTTTCCTAAAGGCTGCTCTAACACATGACCCCAAGTGGGGGGGGGGGGACAAACAACAGAAATGTACCCCCTCACCTTTCTAGAGACCAGAAGTCTGAAGTCAAGGTGCGGCCAGGGTGCATTCCCTCTGCTGGCTGTAAGGAAGGCTCTGTCCCAGACCTCTCTCCCAGCTTCGGGTGGTCAGCCGGCAACCTCTGGTGTCCCTGGGTTGCTGAGAGCATCAGTGCCATCTCTGTCCCCGTCTTCACGTGACCATCCTCTCTCTGTGTGTCTGTCTCTCTGTCTCTTTTTCCCATAAGGATACCAGCCACCTTAGATCAAACCCACCCTAGTCCACTGTGACCTCATCTTAATGTAACTAATTACAGTGGACACAGGGGTACCTGGGTCCATGCCAGGTGCAGGCATTCCGTGAGGCACTACAAGAATTGAGACCAGCAAGCTGGTGGACTGTTTCTGAACCCAGAGCTATCCCAGTTGTGGCTTCCCTCTGGATTTGGATACTGCCCCCCACCCCAGGTTAGATGCTTTCTCCCCTCTGTATCGGCATCTCATTCACTTTGAGCCATGTCCAGAGATCTCATTAATCTGTTTCTACAAGAAGAATGCCTAGTGTATGCATGCACACATATAAATGTTTGCATATAAGTGTACATGCATCTGACTACCTGGTTATCTATCCATCTACCTGTGTACCCATCCATTACTTCACACACCCATCCATCCATCCATCGACCCATCCATCTACTCATCCAACAGTACATCCATCCATCCATCTATCCACTGATGCATGCATCCACCCATCCTTTTGTGTGTCCATTCACCTGCCTACCCACCCATCCTTTTATTCACCTTCCTCCTTTACCCCCAACTGTCTGTCTCTTCATCTATCCATCCACCCACCCATCCATCCATGCATCCACTCACCCATTGGTCTACTCACCCATCCACCTCAGCCAATCTGTCTACTCATCCAACAATCCACCCACCCATCCATCCACCCATCCATCCATCTGTGTGTCCATTCCTTGCCCACCCACCCATCCCTCCATTCACCCTCTACCCACCCCCATCTGTCTGTCTCTCCATCCATCCATCCATCGGTCTACCAGCCCATCCACTCGTCCATCCAGCCACCCACTCACCCACCTCTACATCCACCCATCGACCCACCTACCCATCTAGCCTTCCCTCTCTCCATCCACCTCACATACCCATGCCTCTCAAGACTTTGTTCAAAATGACTCCTTTCCGCCAGGTGGCGCACCCACCTCCTTAATGAACAATGGCTGTCACCCACCCTGGGACACCGAAGGAGGACACCTGAGGTTGCCAGCTAACCACTTGAAGCCGGGAGAGAGACCTGGGACAGACCCCCCATATTAATCATCTGGTCTGCTCTTGAAGCCAAGCTCTTCTGGGGGCCACCCATCCTCAGCAAAGACACCAGCTCGGTTTCCCATGGACCTTACTCTATTTGTGAAATCCACCCTTTGCAATTCAGTCACTTGTTAGATAGTTCTTCATTTATCCCAGGAGTTTTAATGCCACTTCTTGTGCATTAGCAGCATGACAAAAAGAAACAGACACACTGTGAGGTGCAGACAGTGAAGGAAATGCTCTCTCCCCTCCTGTTGGTCCTGGGGCATAAATCAGTCCGATTTTTGAAAAGAAATCTGACAAAAATCTGTTCATTAGCATATTTAATGTGCCCACATTCTCTTTGAATCTGTAGTCTCAGCATTGTTAATTCATCCTATAGAATTATTTCTTACAAATATACAAATGTGTATGTGCAATAGTGCAGAAATATATATGTATAGCATGTATATATAATGTATACATGTGTGTGTGTAGTTCCTGCAGGTGTAAAATGCATATGTGCAATTAATGCTTCTGGCGGCACTGTGAGACCTGAAATTGGAAACAGCCCCAGTGCACACATGCAGGGTGCCGAGTAAGCCGTTATAAGTAGCCCCTATGCTGAGTCAGCCACAGAAGTACTCAGCCAGCAGGATGCGGTGCTACGTGAAGACCGCATGTTACAGACGTGTCACCTGCCCCCATTGTGGTGGTGATACGACATTCAGCGGTGACCTCAGGCTGTGTGGTCAGCAGCGAGGGGCGGGGAGCCTGCAGCCCTGTTGAAGACGGAGAGAGGGAACAAGGGTGGGATAGAGGATTTGGAGCTTGATCAACGGTGTCCAGTTGGATTGTAGACATCATGGGTGGTGGGAAAAAAACGACCCTGAGGTCATAGGCTCTGGCCACTGGGTTAAATCAGTGACATGAACTGAAGGGAAACCGACCAGGAGAAGGTGCAGGTTGAAGTAGGAAGGAGGCAGGTGGGTCCAGTAGGGTTGAATTAGCTTCGAGGTGCCTGCAGCCTTAATGGAGCTGTCCTGTAAGGTCAGGAGCCCAGGGTAAGTCTAGGAGCAGGAAAAACCATGATATAGAAGGTACAGATACAGGGCAGAAGGAGAAGACACTGGGTCCAATCCATCCATCCATCTATCCATGCATCCATCCACCCATCCATCCATCCATGCATCCATCCATCATCCACCCATCTATGCATCCATCCATTCATCTACTCACCCATCCATCCATCCATCTATTCATCCATCCACCCATCCATCCATCCATCATCCATCCATCCATCCATGCATGCATCCATCCACCCATCCATGCATTAATCCATGAATGCATGCATGCATACATGCATCCATCCATCCACATCAATGTGTGACAATATGCACAGAATATTGTCCACCAGAAAAGCTCACCTGAACCTCAGTACCCAGTTTTTCTTGGTACTCAACTACATAGTATCCATGTGGCTGTCCTTTAGTCTCCAGCCCCTTCCAGAGGTTCAGGGTAATATTTTTAAGTCTCCATCTTCTCCTGGAGTTTGAAACCAATATGGTATGTCCCAATGTCCCCATCATAAATCACATCATTTAACAGTCCTGTGGCCAAAGCCCCCAAGCAAAGACATGCCTATGAAGCAGGCCACTGCAGGGGCCTGGAGGTCACCTCCCAAGAGCAGAGGACAAAGACGGACCTCTCTTTGGGTCAGGTGAAGTCTTCACTACACAAAAACAAAGCACCAAACTGATGCAATTTGTGGTCATGCTTTGAAGGAAGATGAGAAAAGGTGATATAAACCATGGTGGGGCAAGGGTGGAGTCTCCTCAGGAGAACAGGGCGGAAGCCTCAAGGGCGGGACTGCAGGAAGTTGAGGGGAACCTGGCCTCTCGGTGCAGAGGGGCACCCCCTACGCCAAACCCAGGCAGGGGAGCAAGGAATGGTTGACTGTGCTTGCAGGACTTTCCATGGGAGAGGTCCCAGAGACCTCCCACGGGCTCCCCAGGAGAATGAAGTTCTGGCGGGTCTAGGCGAGGCTGGACGGTACAACCAGCTGCCGGCGGCATCCAGGTAGAGGCTGTGGTTTACATGTCACTGTGTTTCATCTCCCGCTTCCTCTCGCCTACGTGACTTATCACATGAGACAGTAGACAGTGTTTTCGGGAGCGGAATGTTGGCTTAATGAGGCCCTCCGCAGTCTGGGCACAGAACGGCTACATCTTCAGCATGGCTCTCACTTTGTAGACATGCGTAAAGACTCTTCGTGCTTTGGTGCCTCCTCCATCATTTCTCAACAACATTTTTTAAATCCTTGCAACAGTGTTCTTAACATTTCCATGTGCCTTCCCCAGCAAATCTGCATGGTTAGGGCTGTAATTTTTTTTTAAATAAATTGCACCAACGTCACCTCTTCTAAGTCTTTGGAAGGACACGTACTATGTTCACGGTTCTCTCGGAGACTTGAATCCCACCCTCCCTTCCTCTCTCCCCAACGACATGACATGATAATCATCTCAGAGCTTTGGTTTGGAGATACGGAGACCTAAGGGGTAAATGATGGGAGACAGAAGCCGCCCACTGGAAACGGTCTGGGGAGGGGGGGAGGTGGCAAGGACGATCTGCGTCCAGCCCTGTGACTAATGAGATCGCAAGAGTCAAATGGGCCCCAGAGGAAGGAACCCAGGTAGGAAGACCCACCACCCACCTCCATAGTTTATCTGTGATAATCAGTGCTGTTGCTAAGCAACTGGGGGGATGTTTTCATTGAAAACAGAGCTCTGATGAGAAAATGCTGGTTCCTGGAGTGCAGATTCCAGGAATTCATTAGCTGTTGATGCACAACTGATATTTTAACGAGATATGCCATCGGGGTGGGGGCGGGGGTGGGTAAGGTCTTATTTCCTACACGAAGGGTAGAAAAATCAGACGCCGTGAAGATCAGATCAGAGGGCAGCCTCAGAATGGGAGACAGAGATACAATGCTGAGATACGGAAGAGTGCCTCCCTTCACAGAAAGGACGTCCTCAGGTTTCTCACCAACGGGCTCGTCTTCTCTTTTCTCTGTAGGGGGATTGTGGCGTCATTCATGGGTTTTTAGGGATGGGATAGCATTTGCCCTTTGCTTTGCATCTCTGCAGATATATTATTCTGGGTATTTCTGTGAAGTCATTTTGTGGATGAGATTAACATTGAAAGTGTTGGACTTTTAGAAGAGCAGATTGTGCTTCCATAGTGTGGGTGGGCCTCATTCAATCAGTTGAAGGACTCCATAAGCTCAAAGACTGACCTTCCTTGAGCAAGAAGCAATTCTGCCAGCTGTCAACCTTCACACTCAACCTATAATCTTCCCTTGGGTCTCCAGCCTGTGATTTGGGACTCGAACCCCCACAATTTTGTAAGCCAATTCCTTAAGAGGAATCTGTTTATCTATACATCTCATTGGCCGAGTTCAAATTGGGTGTTTGAATTCAGCATCTGCTCTGGGTCCATTGGCAGGTCTGCCAGAGGTCAAACCTGGGATGGGGGCACGGTTCTGGAAGGGAGCTGTTGGGAGGTGGGAGGACCCCTACCTGTTTTTGCTGTAGGGGCTGAGGGCCGATCCCTGTGGGTCACACCCGTTAGCAGAGCAGGGTCCTCTGAACATTTCACAGCACGTGTGTCCCCCACCCATCCCACCTCCAACCTGCCTGTGAGCAGAGAGCAGCCTGTGAAAGACACAAATGCATGGAGGACCTGGAGAATTTGGGATACCCTGCAGGATGAGCAGAGATTGTTCGGAACAACTGTAGACACCATAGACCATGCCTCCTTTTGTAGACTCACTGCGAGGATCTGCAACAAGCTGTCGGTGATCACCACCTCTTGCCTGAGTGTGAGGCACAGGGTGTCAGCGGGGCTGGAGTAATCAGACAAATCAAGAGTGAGACAATGGTAGGGGGGTGGGAGGGATAGCTCATGGGCAGAGTGCATGCTTAGCATGCATGAGGTCTTGGGTTCAATCCCCAGTACTTCCATGAAAAAAAAAATTAAAAAAAGAATAAGACAAAGGCATGAAGAAGTCTTAACAGACAAATTAAAAGCAGGAATAGGTGGGAGAAAACTAGATAAACAGATTTGTTCTGTACAACACAGGGGACTCTATTCAATATCTTGTAATAACCTTTGATGAAAAAGAATATGAAAATGTTTACATGTATGTCTATGCATGACTGGGACATTGTGTTGTACACTAGAAATCGACACATTGTATCTGATTGTACTTTAATAAAAAAATTTTTTTAAAGAGTAGGAGGATATACTGGGGATTCAACCCCAAACTTCGTCCATACTAAGCATGTGCTCTACCACTGAGCTATACCCTCCCCCTGAGATCTAAAATTTAAAATCGAAAAGATTTGGTACAAAATAATTGACCTTTGGCCATAAAAATGAAAAGGTTAGTAAAAAAAAAAAAGGCATTTAAATGTGCAATATATAAAAATACACAATGTGTTGTTATAATTACATTGTAATTAGTTTATAGTAATGTATTAATACTATGCATGATAGTTATTATATATACAATATGTTTTCAAAGTACGATATAGAAAATACAGAGTTTGACATCAAAGATGTAAACTGTTTAAAGAAATACATGCCCTTCAAGTCACCTTTTTGGAAAAAAAAAATTGCGCTTATATTCTCATCCCACAAACTGTAAATCAGGGGTCTGTTTTCTGTGATAATAATTATTTTTTACGAAAAGGATTTGACACAGTTATTTCTCTCTGCACATGCAACTGTCAGTGGGGAAAGGTTGATATTTGCAAAACCCTGAAATAATCATCCCTGAAAATAACTCAAGACTAAATGTAGCCTCAGGAATAGAGGGCGTCCATTCCCTTTGTTTCAACAAAGTAATGCTTTTGACAATCAATGTGTCAAAAGTCTGGGAGCCCAGACTGTTTATTCCCACCCCCACCCCCAATTTTCTATTGATAAATTGATACCTTAAATAGATGATATGTTAGATTAATGATCTATTGATTGATAGATGCATGCATATGTAGATTAGGTGGTTAGGTAGGTAGATAGATGATAGATAGATAGACAGACAGACAGATAGATAGATGGATAGATAGATAAATGGATGGATGGATGGATAGATGGGTGGATAGATGGATAGATGGATGGATAGATGGATGGATAGATGGGTGGATAGACAGAGATAAATTAGATGGATGGATGGATAGATAAATGGGTGGATGGATGAATGGATGGATAGATAGATAGATAGATAGACAGACGACAGGCAGGTAGATGAGTCCTGAGCTCAGTTGCTGAGATGGGGAGAGCCAGGAGTCTGAGTAGGAGGAGGGAGGCCCCTCCCTTGGAGAAGTTCTGTCTTCACCTTGACAACAGGGGATCAGATGAGGGGTGGCCCGGCACCTGCCCTGGAGGAAAACCCCAAACCGCAGTGGGGTGGGTGGGCGCTGTCTGTGGGTGGGCCCACAAACACCCACAGTGCCTCAGAATTAACCCATTCACAACCACAAAGCAAACTACGATCCAGGGGACTCAGGGGAGGCCCCATGGCCCCTTCTCCAGCAGGCGAGCCCTGGAAGCTGAAGGTTTAGGGGAGCCCCTTGGAGAAGACGGGGGGCGAGGAGACAGCCCATCGGGAGGGCCCTCCCATAGCGCTAGGCGCTGCACCTGGGGGCACAGAGGAGACCCCACTTCCAGGTCCAGTCCTGGCGGCTCCTGCTGAGGGCTCCCGGGGGGCAGAGGGCAAGCAGGGAAATGCAGTCAGTACAGACCCTCCCCATCATCCCACTGCACCCACTTTCCCTCTTATTAGCATCTTCTATTGCTCTGATGCATTCGTTACCATGAACGGACCAACATTGAACTCTGTTATCCACCAGAGTCTGTATTTTATTCAAATCTCCTCCCCTCCCCCAAATGTCATTTTTCTGTTTAGGGTCCCCCTACACCAGGATCCTACATGACATTCAGTCTTCAATCTCCTTGGGTTCCCCTGGGCTGGGGCCACTTCTCAGGGTTTCTTTGGTTGTAATGACCTTGTCCGCTCCGAGGGAGGCTGGGCAGGGATTTTGCTGGGTGCCCCTCCCTTGGGATGTGTTTGGTGTTTTTCTTGGGTTAGACGGGGTTGTGGGTTTGGGGGGAGGAAGACCACAGAGGGAAAGGCTGTGTCTCATGGCGTCATGCCAAGGTTGCATGCCCTCAGCCTGACTTATCACGGTGGATGTTGACCTTGCTCACCTGGCTCAGGTGTGTTTGTAAGGTGTCTCGGTTGTAAAGTTATCAGGAAGTCACCGTGCTCAGCCCACACTGAGGGGTGCTGAGAAGTCCTCTCTCTCTGCCTGTGGGGGAGTTTGCACAGATGGCTGCTTCTTAGAAAACGGGAGCAGAATCAAATCTCTTAGCACATCATCACCCCTCCGCACCCAGTCCCGTGGTACCCAGAATCCACCTTCCATGTGGACTGTTGAAGACCTATTTTTCGGAGGCTACTGCAATCATCCAAGCACAGGGGCTGGGTCGGGACAACTGCACTGGGTTGGGAGAGCCCTACGCTCAGCCACGTCCTCACCCCCACTGCCTTTCCATCTAGAATTTCACATTAGAGATTCATTCCTTTGGCGTTGACGACATGGTTCCTAAAGACGTTCTTAGCTAGTATGTCAGCAGGATAAGGAATCCCAAGCTCAAAGGCAGAGGGGTGATCTGAATTCTTGGGTCTTCACTTCACTTCTCGTGGCGGGGGCAGGGTGGGGCAGCCAACAAAATCAGGGCACCTCCCTTTCCTGATTTTTCTGGCACAGGGACTCCCTGACTTCTCCTCCCCATTTTCCCAGTCTGCCTGTCTCTCCCCAGGCTCCTCGTGGCTCCCTCCCACCCCAGGTCCTCCCATCTATCCTCAGGCCCTTTGATGCTTCAAGTGAGGCCCATGTACAGAGGTCTCCGGAAAGCGTCTCTTCTCCAGACCAAGGCGGGTATGGAATTGTTGTTCCGGGGCAGGCATTTGTAGAAATCCCATTCATAAAGGGAGTTTAGGAATTTGCATCTCCACTGTTGCCAATCTCATCACGGTTACCTGCTAGGACTCTGCTTTCTCTCTCAAATCGTTGACTACACCCCAAATCTTTCTTTATCTGTATAAATAGCCATCACTAATTTTGACCTCTAATTTTCTTGACATCGCTGTAATGTAAGGGGCCTGGGGGAAACGCTGTGTTTGGGGACGTCCCAAGGGGCTGCAGTAACTCCAGAAAGGTGGAAAGGTAGCTTTCAGCTCCACTCACCCCATGGGGAACCCCAGTCCCAGAAAGAACCTTCAAGATTCTCCTAAAAATGCAGAACAATTTGGAGAAGGCAGTTAGCTTCAGTGTTACGGTGGTTTTGAACAGACGGAAAGATTTTAAAAGCCCAGAGCGGGTTAGGAGGTTTTATTGTGACTTTTCATATCATGCAGAGGGGTAAGGGATCTCTTTTTATCCAGCTGATTCACAAATGCCATGTTCTTTAGTGGGGTGGGGATAGCACATAACACAATCTGGTGAGTTCAAGTCTCCTTGTCCTGGCCGATCCCAGGGCCCCGGTCTATTTAATGAGTGCACCGGTGCACCCAGGACGGGTCAGGACCCTGGGTGGTGTGGCCGCTATTGGCCAGGTTCTAAATGACAAGCACTGCTGAGAACCTTTTAACACAATGCCTTGGATCCAACCCAACGCTCAGCCAGCCTGATTTTTGCATGACAGAGAGTTTTGCTTTTTGCCAAGGAGAGTGTGTGAGTGCCTGTGTGTACATGTCTAGGCATGTGTGTGAATACCATGTGTTTATTGGGGGCCACATAAGCCTAATCCGATTTTTAATATCTCACCAGTAAAATATGCCTGCGCAACACCGTCTGAGAGCCGAGACCTGGAGACAAGCTCACTGGCTATGGATGGCTAAATGGACAAAGGAGTTGTGGTGTATGCACACAACGGAAGACCACCCAGCCATAAAGAAGAATGAAATCACACCATTCGCAGCACATGGATGGCCCTGGAGATGATCACACTAAGGAAGTAAGTCAGACAGAGAAAGACAAATATCACGTGGTGTCACTTCTATGTGGAATCTGAAAAAATGACCCGAATGAACTTACTTACAAAACAGAGGCAGACTCACAGGCATAGAGAACAAACTTACGGTCACCAAAGGGGAAGGAGGGGGAGGGATAAATTAGGAGTTTGGGATGAGCAGATACACACTACTGTATATAAAATGGCTAAACAACAAGGTCCTACTTTACAGCACAGGGAACCATATTTAATACCTTGTAATAACCTATAATGGAAAGGAATCTAAATATATATATATATCTGAATCACTTTGCTGTACACCAGAAACTAACACCACATTGTAAATCAACTATACTTCAATTTAAAAAAAAAGAGAGTGAGTAAATAAAGAAGGTATATATATGTATATGCACACACACACACACACACACACACACACACACACACACACACACAATGGAATATTACTCAGCCATAAAAAGGAAGAAAATGATGCCATTTGAATATAATGTGTATGTGCAGTCGAACTGTAATAATTCTACATAATAAAACTGGAAAAAAAAGTAAAAAAAATAATAGTGCCATTTTGACAACGTGGGTGGACCTGGAGGGCACTGTGCCAAGTGAGATGAGTCAGACAGAGACGAATGACATGAGGAATCTCAATTAGCCAGATTTGCAGAAGCAGAGAGTGGAATGGGGGCTCCCGGGGGCTGGGAGGTGGGGGAAATCGGGGGTGTTGGTTAAAAGGTCTAAACTTCCAGTTTAAAGATGAATAAATTAGGAGCTCAAAGCCAAAATCGACTCTGTCTCCCGCTGATGACAGTACCGAGTCTGGAGAGCCAACCTCAGGAAAAAAGGCAGGTCTCATGGTCTGAGCGCACACCCTCTCCAGGAAGCAAGCTGCAGCAATATTTGTTCCTGTTCAATGGCCGCTTTTAGTTTTAGTTCGTTTTGCATGGGTGTCAATAAATATCAACGTTACTCAAAAAAACCCCCAAAAGGTGAAAATGTTCCAGAGATTCAATGCACAGTGTGGTGAATATGGTTAACAATACTGTAGGAATGCTGGAAATTTGCTAAGATGGTGGGTGTTAAATGTTCTCACCACACAGACACACATACACAACAAGGTGGCACTAGGAGGTGCCAGGCGCATTCACTAACTTGGCTGGCGATCATTTCACAATGCATGTGCGTGGAAACCTTGCACTGTATACCTTAAATATGTATCATTTTTAGTAACCTATTATATACCCATAAAGCTGAAAAAATACTGTTTCTCAAAGCAGATTGCTTAAGCCTTTTTTTTTTTATTGAAGTATAATCAGCTACCATGTGTCCATCTCTGGTGCACAGCACACTGTCCCAGTCATGCACATACATACATATATTCATTTTCATGTTCTTCTTCATTAAAGGTTATTACAAGATATTGAACATGGTTCCCTGTGCTCTACAGAAGAAGCTTTTTTAAAATCTATTTTTATATGTAGTGGGTAACATTTGCAAATTTCAAACTGCCAGATTTATCCCTTCCCACCCACTTTCCCTGGTAACCATAGGATTGTTTACTATGTCTGTGAGTCTGTTTCTGTTTTGTAGATGAGTTCGTTAGTGTCTTCTTTTTTCATTTTTTTTTTTTTGGATTCCACATATGAGTAATACCACATGGTATTTTTCTTTCTCTTCGTGGCTTACTTCACTCAGTAAGACAATCTCTAGGTCCATCCATGTTGCTGCAAATGGCATTACTTCATTCTTTTTTATGGCTGAGTAGTATTCCAGTGTATAAATACACCACATCTTCTTTATCCAGTCATCTGTCGATGGACATTTAGGTTGTTTGCATGTCTTGGTTATTGTAAATAGTGCTGCTATGAAAATGGCATGCATGCATCTGTTTGAATTAAGATTCCCTATATATATATATGCCCAGGAGTGGGATTGCTGGATCATATGGTAAGTCTATTCCTAGTCTTCTTAGGAATCTCCATACTGTTCTCCACAGTGGCTGCACCAAACTGCATTTCCACCAGCAGTGTAAGAGGGCTCCCTTTTCTCCACAGCCTCTCCAGCATTTATTGGTTGGACTTTGCTGGGAGTTTCTGGATGGTCTCATGTGGGGACGTCCCCCCTCCTGCAACCCCATCCAAGTGCCATCCGGGAAAGCTGGTTGCATTCCTGCCTCTGGTGCTCAGATCCTTTTCCAAGATCAGTTCATGATCCCTCAAGCCCCCTATGGGGAAAAACAGGGATGCGGACCCCCTGGGTTAGGACAGACCCCTGCCAGGGAGAGCAAACCTCCCTCTCCATCCCACTCCCCATGTTGTTTGGAAAAACACCGGTTAGTTGAGCTTTAAAACAGGTAACTAGCTCCTACTGTGTAACCACATGGCCCCGAAACCTACACAGTTTCATTGTCAGCTGCCATAGTGGGTGCTCAGTGGCCCAGAGAGTGTGAACACACCATTGTGACATCAGAGCAGTGGCAACCCTTGTGTCAGGATGAAATGTGCCCTACAAAGATATGTCCACATCCTGACCTCCAGAACCTGGGAACAGGACTTTGTTTGGAAACAGAGTCTCTGCAGATGGGATGACGTGAAGGGTCTGAGAGGAGGTCCTCCTGGAGGAGGTGGCCCTGCATCCAAGGACAGTGTCCGTAGAAGAGACAGAAGAGGAGAGACACAGACACAGAGGAGAAGCCACGTGGAGACGGAGGCAGAGACGGGAGGGAGGTGGCCACCAGCCCAGTGATGGACGCCTGGAGCCCCCAGAAGCTGGAAGAGGCAGGAAGGACCCTTCCCTGGAGCCTCGGGAGGGAACGCGGCCCTTGGACACCTTGACCTCAGACGCCTGGCCTCCAGGACTGGGGGAGGGTGGATGTCTGTGGTTTTAAGGTGTCCAGCTTGTGGTTATTTGAGTCCCCAGGACCTGGTATTTAAAACGTGCCAGGTTTTGAGCGGTTTGGGGGTGGAGAGAAGTCAGGGATCTGGAAGGCCCCAGGCCAGGAGATCGAGAGGGAACAGACAGGCCTGGCTGGTGAGGGTTTGCTCTCTCTCAGGGCCAAGTCCTTGGCTTGGATCCCACACAGGTCCCCACAGCCCAGTCAAGTCCAGCTTTTTCAGTTTTACGATCAGCAATGCCTTTTCATGAACCCTCGTGGGGAACTCCCACTGACGGGGCCTTAGAAACTAGAACTGGGGTGGGGAGGGGGCACTTCCTCAGGAAAATCAGATGTGTGCTATTTATTTTACATCCGTTGTCAGTTTTGCTTTTAGTTTTTGTCTCCAGTGGACAATCTCCATCTGGCTGTGCTCTGCAGAATGTGACAGCACAGGAGCTCGGGGCTCTCAGCACATGTCAGGTGTGGCGGGGGTGCCCAGTGGGAGAATCAAAGGCCCTGGTGGAGCTGACAGTCCCAGGGATGGAGGCAAGGCTATCTGATTCTTTAAAAAAATAAATGTTTTTTAATTGCAGTGAAATCCACATAATGTGCAAATCATCCTTTTAGAGCAAACAATTTGGGGACATTGAGCACGTTCACAATATTGTGCTACCGGCAGCTCTGTCGAGTTCTAGAACCTCCTTGTCACTGCAAAGGAGACCCCGTTCCCATGAGCAGCCACTCCCCTCCCCGTCCCCCAGCCCCTGGCACCACGAACCCACTTTCTGTGTCTATGGAGTTGCCTGTTCTGGGCATTTCCGGTAAATGGAATCACACCCTGTGTGTCCTTCTGTGTCTGCTTCTCTCTCTGAGCACCCTGTGTTCAGGGTCCGTCCACAAAGTAGCCTGTGTCAGAGCTTCACTCCTTTTCCTGGCTGAGTAATATTCCCTTATGTGGATGGACCCCATTCTGTTTATCCATCCATTCATCGATCCATCCATCCATCACCCATCCACCCATCCATCCATCCATCTATTCATCCATCCATCCATCCATCCACTCATCCATCCATCCACTCATCCATCCATCCACCCATCCATCCATTCACCCACTAAACCACCCAACCACCCCCATATCCATCCATCCATCCATCCATCCACGGACACTTGGGTTGCCTCTAGCTTCTGGCTGCTGTGCATCCCACTGCTTGAACCACCTTTGTTGCCCTCTCTTCTTGACAACCCAGAACCATCACCTCCCGAGTCCCAGATAATGCCTTTCTGACACCTCCTGAGGCCAGAGAGTTCCTTACGCACCGAGACTGCGCAGCATGGCCTCCTGTACCTTGTTTTTTCCCTTCTCGAGGTTTTGTGGGTACCCGCCTCTGGAGGGAAATGGGCTGGCCGGATGGAGAGGGCCCGAAAGGGTCTGCGGTGTGGGGGTGTGGAGGGTGGGTCCCTTCCTTTTCCCGTGTGTTCACCTGATTTTCAGCAGGTCCGCCCAGGGCTGCAGAGACACCAAGAGGCCATGGGGTGGGGGAAATGCCTTCCTGGGATGGCGGTCGTGGTTCCTGTGAACATGAGGCCTGACTTTGCCACCTCTCGGGGTCTGCTTTGCAGTGAAGGCAGTGATGAGAGTCATGTGCAGGCACGGGGCTGTGACCTGGCCCATGGTCTGGTCTCGGGACAGGGAAGTGTGGGCATTTGGTTCCCACACCCACACGCTGGGGGCTCACGCTCACCCCAAACAGCATTATCATCTACCCTGGGGGGGGTCCGGACCCTCCTCTGTGTCACATCTCCCTTGTCTTCTTCCCGTTTGCTAGAGCTGGGACCCCCCCCCCACCCACTGTGAGGCAGGAAGGAAGGCACACCCTCCACCTGCTGGAAAGGCCCCAAGTGGATGGGCTCTTGAGTGCGGGGCTAAGTGCACTGAGCTGACCACCAAATTATCACCTTGTCATCTGAAAATGCTTTATAACAGCTAAACAATCTCACGTGAGTCCCCTCACCGGACGTGCAGTAATGCTGGTCTCCTCCCCCGAGGTTGTGGTGAAGGACAGAGCAGTGTTTACTGCAGGCACTGAAAAAGGGGTCCAGGCAGCTGGTGCTCAACACACCCCAACTTCCCGATGGCTTTCAGGGAAAGGGTTTTAAAGACGGGGGAGGGAGGGGACAATGGGTGCATGATCAGCTCATGCACATCCTTCTGATTGGCTGGTGGTGAGGTCATCGGGAGTCAACGCCATGAACTTTCTGGTCCCAGTGGTCTGGGATCTCCGTGCTGGTGGGCAGCACACAGTTAACTTCTCCCACCTGGTGGGGTTTCAGTGTCTGCAAAACAGATCAAAGAACATGGCTCAGAATATGTAGATCTACAGCACTTGAGGGGGAACTCAAGGTCCTTGACTTTGTCTGATGGATGGATGGATGGATGGATATGGGGGTGGATGGGTGGCTGAGTGGGTGGGTGGATGGATGGATAAACAGAATGAGGTCCATCCACACAGGGGAATATTACTCAGCCTGGAAAAGGAGTGAAGCTCTGACACAGGCTACAACGTGGATGGACCTTGAACACAGGATGAGAGAAGCACACAGAAGGACACACAGGGTGTGATTCCTTTTTACAGGAAACGCCCAGAACAGGCAAATCCACAGACACAGAAAGTGGACAGAGACTGATTAGTAGGCTGCCAGGTGCTGGGGAAGGGGGATGAGGATGGATGACTTAATGGGCACATGGTCTCCTTTTGGGGTAACCCTCGTATACACCTCAGGATGTGAATCTCATGGTCGCCAACACAGCAGCTCAGGGATGCTAAGGGGGCAGGATACATCTAGTTACATACTCCATCCACAGTTCTGCTTTGTGCAATTTAGTTATAGTGAGATTTTTTCCCTAATTCCCGTAATGCCTGCCCCAGTGTGTGTAGAAATCCTAAAGCCAGAGGCATCAGGACCAAGGGGCTTACAGCTTCCTGGGTACACCAGCCCAGCTGGGGCCTCACAGACTGGACTCCTGAATGTGACCTTCCATACTGCAGTGGGGGAGAACTGCGCAGACCCACAGCATCCCAGGGCCATGTCCTCTCAGCAGGGCCGACCCCTCCACCGTTAGCTGCAAACTTCCAATGTGGGAGGACCACTGTCTGTACAAGAATGATATGGATACATAGAGGGATGGACTGAGGGATGGGAGACATAGATAGATGAGAGGTACAGAGAGAGATTACAGGCAGAGAATAGAGAGATAGATGAATAGATAGATGATAGATAGATAGATAGATAGATAGATACATAGATAGATACATAGATAGATACATAGATAGATAGATAGAGGGAAATATTGGTGCATGGATAGGTGGATGGATTGATGGATGGAGAGATACATGGATAGACGGACGGACAGATGGATTGATGGATGGATGGATGGATGGACGGATGGATGGATAGATACATACATACATACATATGTAGATAGACAGAACAATGGATGGATGGGTGGATGGATGGATGGATGATAGATCAGTAGAAAAATAGATGCAAGGGGCTGTAGGCAGGTAGATAGAAGAATGGATGGATGTGCGTGGGTCACTGCGCACGTCACTTTCTTCTGGTGGCGAGACCAGAAGAGTTGGCCAGGCACACAGCTATGGCAGGCAAGAGGAAGTTCTTTTGGTTAGCCTACTTCTGAAACTTTTTTTTTTTTTTAAATAAAAACCCCCAGGTATTTGCTCGTCTGGAAATACAACTTCAGTTCACCGCCCGCGGTACCTTCAGCACCGGGGCCCCTCCTCCGTGCCACACCTGAAGCTCCTCTGTCAGCGGCAAACCCTTTTGGGAAAGGCAGGGTCTGCCTGCAGCCGCCGTGGGACCAGGACGAGCCTGCAGCCCCGAGGGCCCGGCTCCGGGGGCCGGCACCCCGCCCACGCGGGGCGGGACGGGCGCTGATAGGAGGCGGCGGTGGCGGGCTTGGCCGAGACCGGGGACCAGAGAAAACAGACCAACCGACTGTTGCACAGGAAATTTCAAAACGGGTTTCCTCCCCACCAGCCTGACTCCGCCGCCGCCGCCGCCGCCGCCGGGGCGGCCCGGGAGGTGGACCTGGGAGGCTGTGCATCCGGCGAGGGCGCAGCCGCCGCGCCATGGCCCCCGCGCGCCGGGCCGGACACGCAGCGCGGACGCCGGGCCCGGAGCCCTTTGCCGACCCCGACGACCGCCGCGGCTCGCCCGGACGCAGCAGGGCTCCGCTTGCCGACGGCCGGCTCTGAGGCGCAGCCGGCGCGCCTGGACCCCGGCGGGCTCTGCGCCGCCGCCGCCGCCCCAGGTGCGTGCAACGCCCGTTCCCCGCCGCGCGCCTCCCCAGGAGCCCGGGAGGGCCGGGGAGGGTCGGCCGCGCTGAGCGGCTGGGGGGAAGTCTGCGCCCCGTCTCCCCCCGGGGCGCAGGCGGGACGGGAAGCGCCCCGCAGAGACCCGCGCGCCCACGGAGCGGGGAGGCGGATGCTCGGAACGCGCTCTGCGGCGCAAGCTCATTCAGGAAAGCTCACCTGCGCACAGGTGCGCCCTGAACGCCGCCAGGCCACGGGGGCCCCAGCCCAGAAGTGTCCCGGCCGCCGGGCCCACCCCCGTTTCACCCACTGAGACCAGCGCACCTGCGCCGGCCCACGTGCCAAGCCAGCTTCCCGGGGCGTTGGGTAAAGCGTCGCAGACGGGTCTCGCCGACGGGGCGCCCCAAGCGCGGGCCGCGGCCGCTTCGGCACCCCCCTCCCCGGCCGCGCGGACCAGGCCGTCTGGGGCGCCGGGGTCACGCTGGGCCGAGGGGAATGACGAGCGCGTGCTTGTTTCCAGACCCAGGAGGGGTTTTTTCTGCCCTCTGTCACGTTGTCGTGTCCGTTCAGCGCGCGGGCTGAAAAGCGGGCTTGTCAGGCAGGAGCGCGGAGGGTCGGAGCCCCCCCATCCCTGGCGGGAGAAGCTGGTGGAGTCGATGGCCGGGGACGGGGCACCTGGGGGCGGACGGAGCGCGCCTTGCCCTTTGAAGGCGTTTCCAAGCTAGAGAAGTGGTGTTTTCATTTGTTGCGGTGTTGCCTACGTGGAGGGAGGGGGCGTGCGCCCCCTGGACGTTGTCCCCCGAATCCTGGCTACACCCCCCCGCCCAGGGGGAGGACCCAGGAGGTGAGAAGACTCAGGAAATACCCTGCTCAGAGGGAGGGAAGGACCCTCTACAGACGCGCCGGGGGCCCCTCCCCCAACCCTCCCTGGGGTCTGTGTTGTCGTCTTGGGGACCAGGACGGGAAGGGATGTGTGAGTGACAGAGTGGCCGGTGATGGTGGGTAATCACTCATCAGCAGACGCCCCTTGGCCGGGCACCTGAGCCCTCCAGCCCCCGGGTGCGGCTCCTCACCTGGCCCAGCCCCTCCATCTGCGCTTCCTCCGTGGGCGTGACCACCGGCGGCGGCACGTGTAGGGCCCTCCCTGCCACATCCCCACTTCTGGCCAGGAGGCAGCATGGTGGTTGGGCAGGATACAGGAGCCCCACACTCACCTGCTCCCTGAGGGAGGGCAGTTGTCCAGCCCCCCCCCCCACCCCCGGAGATGACCCATGCCGGCCTCTGACCCTCCGCAGGGCCAAGGTCACACCGTGGAGAGCCATGATCCCGTGGACAAGCACAGACGGGGCTGAGGGATGGGCTCCCCAGGAAGGTCCCAGGGGACAGCGCTGGGCACTGGGAATCCCCAGTGAGAGCTGGGCGCCTGCATCCACACCCTCCTGCCACACAGAGGGATGGATGGACGTGAGGTCTGCCTTCATTTAGGGAAAGCAGTAGCCGGAAGGGCAGTTGGTGACTGGGTATGCTTCTGAGCCATGCAGGGAATCCGGCCTGAGGGGCTGCTTATGTGCTGTGACACTGGGGGTCCGAGTCTGTCCTGGGATCTTGGGGGGCCGTGTCTCTGCTGGGACCTGGGGGGTGTGTCCATGCTGGGACCTTGGGGGACTGCATCTGAGCTAGGGCCTCGGGGGCCACATCTGTGCCGGCGTCTGAGTGGGGAACTGCGGTTACATTGTTGCACAGGTTGTCCTGCCGGGGTGGAAATGGCCAGGACTCAGGAGCAGGCAGTATGCAGTGCCGTCTGCCCCAGGCCCTCCTCATCCCAGTCCCCTCTGAAAAGGAGGGTGATGTGTCAGAGCAAGCAGGTTGGGTGCCCGAGCACTGTGATACAACACTTTTTCTGCACCGACTGTGTACAGCCATGCACACCCTGCCTGCACACCATCTCCTTCCATCCTAACCTCACCGTCCTCAGCCCCACGTGTCCAGTGCGGAAACTGAGGCTTGGACTTGGCTAAGCACACAGAGCCCGTGAGAGGCCTAGCAGGAATCTGGACCCAGACTTTTGGACTTCAGGGCCCTCTTGACTAACCTGACATCTGGCCGCTGGCCTGCTGTCCCACTGATGGGGGCAGTGGACAAGTCACCATGTGCCCTGTGCAATGGGGAGCACTTCCAGGGAATAGAAAGATCAAACAGTGAGACACAGGCTCAGAGGGTTCAGGGCGGGAAGGAATCCAGGAGGGCTTCCTGGAAGAGGTGGCATTCACCAGGGGCACCTGGGATGTCCAAGAGAGCAGAGCTGTGGCAGGACAGATGTCACGGGTGACAGCAGGGGTGAGGATGGGCTGTGTGTGCCAAGTGGAGGAAGGGTTCGGGCACAGGGGTAGGACAGTCCCAGAAGGAGGATGACTTTCATGGGCAAAGTCATGGAAGCGTCTGGCATGGCTGGTCTATGCTTTGGAAAGAGATCTGGGCGGGGCTGTGGGGCCAGGACCGAGGTGCGAACTAGGTCACTGGTGCTCTGAGCAGAAAACAGCACAGAGGTAGAATCTGTGGTTCACTGACACGATGGGGGCTGGACACGAGACAGAGGCCGAAGTGGCTGGGGGTAAGGGCGGCATGGACAAGGCAGGGCAGGGGGTGGGCCAGGCTGTGTTTGTGGAAGATGGTCCTGGCTGGACCTTCAAGGAGGTTGCCGACTAGGTGGGAGTCGAGAGTGGGGACCCCAGGCTTTGAGTAGTCTTAGGGTCCGGGGCATTGTTTCTGGGGGACAGCATGAGCAGGAGACCCCAATGGAGAGAGGGGATGCGGGAAAAGAGAATCGAGGGGTGTCTGGGGGCAGAATCAAGTGTCAGATACACAGGGCCAGGGCGTGGCCTCTTGGATGGGACATGAGTCACATTCAGACTGGGTGGTCCTGTCATGCACTGTGGGGTGTGGACCAGCCTCCCTGGTCTCCACCCACCAGATGCCAGCTGTTCTCTCCTCCCCAAGTTGGGACAACCAGAAATGTCCCCAGACATTGTCCTATGTCCTGGAGTGAGAGGGGCAAAGTTGCCCCTGGTCACAAAGCACTGATTGACAGATAAGTGACAGGTAAATAGATAAATTAGATGACAGATGACTGATTCATTGATTAATTGATGATATAGATCATTGACATGACAGATGAATAGATAAGTAGATGACAGACAAATAGATTAGATAATAGATAACTGATAGATGGTAGATGAATTGACAGCTGACAGTTGGATAGATAGATAAGTAGGTGATTGGTAGATAGGTACATAGATAATAAATGATAGAGGTACATAAATGTAAATACACACATGCATTCATAATAGGGAAATGTGTGATAGATGGATAGATAGGATGGATGGATGGATAGATAGACAGACAGATAAGATGGATGAATAGGTAGGTAGGTAGATAGATTAGATGGATAGATGGATAGATAGATAGACAGACAGACAGACTGATACACAGACAGACCGCTCATGTCAGGCAGGGCTTCTCAACGCAGACTACTGGCATTTTAGTTGGGATAACTCTTGTGCTGTCCTGCGCACTGTAGGGTGTTGAACAGCATCCCTGGTCTCTACCCACCAGATGTCAGTTGCTCCTACACAAATCGTGACACCCCAAAACTGTCCCCAGACACCACCAAGTGTCCTCTGTGTGGTAGAACTGCCCCCAGTTCAGGACCACCAGGGAAGAGGCGGGAAGGCTGGAGGGACAGTGCAGCCAGGCTGGGAGGAGATGCAGGACCAGGTCACATCCCCCAGGTCTCAGGGGGAGAACCTGGCTGAGTCAGAACATTCCGGGCCGCTTCCTCCCATTCTCAGTTCTAGCTGTGTGGTCCTGTTCCTATAACAGAAAACTTAAAATTAAGAAGGCCCTGTAATAGGGCACAGAGATATGTGTATAGAGTAAAAAGATTTCCTTTTGGCAGGGGAAACGGGCCAGGGTTGATTCCCTGCCGTCCACACAGAGGGCCTGGTGAGAGTGTGTGTCACCCCTGCAGCATGGGATTATCTGCCCAAGAACCAAACGTTGGTTCTGACAAGTGGCACTTTGGCTACAAAACAGGAACAACAGGAAGACACTTTTGTAATAACTTGTGCTATAAAGGGAATAGAGGAAGTGGGACGATTAGGAGACGCAGCTCCGTGTAGGGCTGCCTGGTAGCTCACTGCCACGGATGTGGCCCATCTGCCAGGATGTGTGAGCTCCTCCGAATACCCTGTGGTTGGAGGCATGGGTCTCCAGGGGTTTCTGTCATATGCACGTGTGCTGGGGGTGGAACGGGGCAAACCCATTCTTGCATTGAGGACAGGGGCAGTCCAGCAGGCAGACATATGGGGTAGGATCCAAAATAACCCCTCAGTCTCAGCCACAGGGAACAAATGGGGGCGTGCCTGCATGAGCTGTGACCTTGTGCATGAGAGACCACAAGAAATCACCACGGGCTCTGTAATCATTTGTTAGGTGGTGGATGGAAAAAGGAGTGGATAGATGGATAAATGCATGGATGGGTAGATGGATGGATGGATGGATGGATGGATAGATGGATGGATGAGTAGATGGATGGATGATGGATGGGTGGATGGATGGATGAGTAGATGGATGGATGACGGATGGATGGATGGGTAGATGGATGGATGGATGGATGGATAGATGGATGGATGAGTGGATGGATAGATAGATAAATGCATGGATGGATGGGTGGATGGATGGATGAGTAGATGGATGGATGGATGGATGGATGGGTGAGTAGATGGATGGGTGATGGATGGATGGATGGATGGGTGATGGATGGATGGATGGATGGATGGGTAGATGGATGGATAGGCAGATGGAGGATGGATGAATGGACAGATAAAACAAGAGAGGAGGCTGGGTCCCAGTGAATTCCTCTGAATTAGTTTCTTGAGGAAGCCGTAACAAATTACCACAAACTGGGTGGCTTAGAACAATGGAGTTTTATCCTCTCACATTGTGGGGACTGGAGCTCCAAGGTCAAAGTATCCCAGGGCTGCACTCCCTTTGGAGGCTCCAGGGGAGGGTCCTTCCTGCCTCTTCCAAGTTCTGGAGGCCACAGGTGTGTCTGGGCTGGTGGCTGCCTCCCTCTCATCTCTGTCTTCACCCCGCTTTCTTCTGTCCATGTGTTTTTGTGTCTCTGTCCACCTTCTCTTCTTGCAAGGACACAAGTCACGTTGGGTTAGGGCCCATCCTGATGGCTTCATCTTAGCTTGTCTCTTAACTACATCTTCAAAGACCCTAACAAGCTCACCTTCACAGGTACAGGGCTTCAATCCATGTCAAGCAAATTCTCCACAAAGCCCTGTGGTCTTCATCCTACTCAGAGGAAGAGAGAGGGTGTATTGGATGGGTGGAGACCTGGGGGCCCCACTCAGATGCGCCCGAACCCAAATCCCTCACTAAGTCATGAATCCCCACTACAGGGCTTCCAGTAGGTGGAGCTGTCCCCGGCCCAGGCCCCCACTGCCTTTTTGTGCACCTGCATGGGGCCCTGCTGTGTCCTTGCTCTGCGGAAGGAATGGGGGAAGATGTTGGACATATGCAACCTGTCTGGGTGTGCACAGGGACCTTGCTGCTCCAGGTCTTCAGGGACTCACAGCAACTGTGCAAGACCCAGCTCTGCCTCATCACCGTGCGGTCAGGGAGGAAACTGAGCTAGGATTAGGGTAAAGGATCAGTCATCAAAATAACGACTGTTGTCTTTACATTTTTTTCATGCATGGAGGAGAAATCCACATAACCTATAATTCACTGGTATAAATACAATCCGATCTAGAACATTCATGGTGTCGTGCAGGCACCACCTCTAATTCCAGAATGTTTCCATCACGCCAAAAGGCCGCCCCGTACCCATGAGCCGTCACTACCCACTCCCGTCCCCAGCCCGTGGCCACCACCAACCTGCAATATTCTTCAGCATAAAAAGGAAGGAAGTACAGATAGACTGTACAATGCGGAGGAACCTTGAAAATAGGATGGTCAGTGAGAGAAAGCAGCTGCCGAAGGTCACAGAGTGTGTGACTATCCCGTTCATAAGGAAGTCCAGAATGGGGCAATCAATATCTACTATTTTAAGGCAATGTTTTCACCAAACCAAATGAATGCAAAAATCTCATGGTGACCCAAACAGTAAGATTTCAAATAGAGGACAGTGCCACACAGACACCCACTGGAGAGTGAGACAGAAAGAAAAATGTACTGCTTTCAAAAATGATACCTTTTTGCCAGACTATTAAATGACTTAGAGAAGATTGAAACATTCAAAAGTAAATGTATTGAAACTCACAGACTTGTGTTAGGTTGAAATAGTTTATTGTGCAACCATTATGGAAAACAGTATGGAGATTCCTTTAAAAACTAAAAATAGTTACCATATGATCCGGCCATCCCACTCCTGGGCATATATTTGGGGGAAACTCTAATTTGAAAAGACACCTGCACCCCAATTCATAGCAGCACTATTTACAATCACTAAGGCATAGAAACAACCTAAATGTCCATAAGCAAAAATAGACTAGATAAAGAAGATGTGGTCTATATATATAATGGAATACTACTCAGCCATAAAAAAGAATGAAATCATGCCATTTTCAGCAACATGGGTGGACCTGGAAATTGTCATACCAAGTAAGGGTTGAATAAGATACACCTGTTCAACGCTGCTGGCAAGTCAGTAAGTGCCTGAGACATGTCATTCTCCTTGAGGGGCCGATCCCAAGTCCTGTGGGATTCCTTGTAGGGCCGTTGCTGTACGTGCTTAGCTTGGACTCACAGAACCCTCATGGCGTCCCTCTGAGAACACAGTTGACATCCCTTTACACACGGGGAGCCTGATGCACCGAGAGACAAACTCTCCCAGCCAGATGGTGGTCTACACTGCCTGCCATTAGTGTGGCTATTATTATTACTGTATGCATGGGGCTTCTACCTGCTGGCTGTACTTAAGCTAAAATGCCCATCCACGTGGGGGCGATGGACATGTCCTAACTCTGCATAGAGGCAGTGTGTGCACAACATGGTGAACGGACCCAGTGCCACTGAATCATTCCATTTACAAGAGAGAGAGAGAGAGAGGAGTCAGATAACTGTCCACTACAATCCCTGCCCCCCAACTCTTACTTCCTCATCCCCGGCTACAAACTCTCTGCAGAAGCATTCGAGCCTCACCGGCTCCTGCAGGTTCTGAGTCACCATCACAGGAAACCAGAGACGGAGAGCCCCACCCCAAGGTGCCTGTCCGCAGCCACGGCTGGCTGGCTTCCTTCACGGAGCACGGCGCCCTGGCAAGCAAACACGGCCGCTGTTGCCTTTTCTAAACAATCATGTAAATCGGCGGGGAGAGGGGGGCAGGTTTTTTTGCACGTGGGGCCGGGGCAGCTGGCTCTGTGCAGCACAAGGCAGAGAGACCTCCCTTCTGGCTGTCGCTTTGGCTCCTAGCTCGCGAGATGCCTTGCAACTGGGTACCGTGCTGGCTGCTCTGTGAAAACGTCAGGCTTTGTCGAAATTGCTTTTGAGTCAGACGGACCAGACGAGAGAAATGATTGCAGACCAGACAGGATATCTGGGGACCGGAGACACTACAGGGGCCAGAGAGAGGACTTGGGGCCAGAAAGATGATTGAGAAGCAGAGAGAATGATGATGAGCAGAAAAAATATTGGGTACTAGAGAGAATACTGGGGACCCGAGAGGTTACTGGGGGGCCAGAGAAAATACTGGGGACCAGGAGATTATCGGGGAACCATAGATTATTGGGGAATCAGAATAGTGAGGCATCAGAGAATATTGGGGATCTAAGAGGTTACTGAGGGATTAGAGAAAATATTGGGGACCAGAGAAATTATCAGAGAACTAGAGATTAACAGGGGACCAGAGATTTCGGGGACTACAGACATTTGAGGGACCAGATAGATTATTGGGGAACCAGAGAGAGACCATTGGGGAGCCAGAAAAATTATACAAGAGCCAGAGAAATTAACCAGGGAACCAGAGATTGCTAGGGGACCACACAAAATATCGGGGAACCAGAGAGATTACTGGGGACACATGCTTAAGATTTTGGCCTCAATACTCACCACTGGGGGGGATGTCGTCTGGGTCCCAGTGATGGCTGAGCACACATTTCCTCGGGAACTTGAAAGCAGGCCCCGCGTGTCCAGAAGGACCCCAACTCAGAGGATTTGATCTGTTCCCAAGCCCAGCCCATGTATCAGCCCCAAATCCTTTTTTTCCACTTTCAGTGGCTGTCATTTTGCTCAGAGCATCAAAAAAAACCTTCCTTAGCACCTTGGCCTTGGTGCTCAGACTCAGAGGCGGGTGAGGGAGGGTGCGGCCTAGCAGCCCCAGGCCATGTGCCAGGGCTTCCGTTAGGGCCGTGGGGCGGGGCGGGGGCTGGAGGCTCCTGCGTGTTTGGGGTGACATCTGTGTGGCATGCTTACAGCTTGTCCGTGAAGGTCTCTGCCACCCTGAGCGTCCAGCCCCACCAAGTGCAGCCCAGCCCCGGCACAACACCGCCATCCTCACCTCCTCACCGCTCCCCTGGCACCATCCCACCACCTCCATCTCCTCCCCTTAAGTCCAGGAGTTGGGTGTGGGGTGACCAGCCATCTCGATCTGCCCAGGAAGCAGGACGCTCCTGGGAGCAGGTGGGGCAGAGCTTTGGGGGCTAAAATGGGGCCAGCCCTGGGAGAATGGGATTACTGGTCACCCTGGTGCAGTGCGTCCATGATGGCTTCCCCAAACATCGGCCCACGTCCTAGTCCCCAGGACCCAGGAACGGGACCTTATTTGGACAAAGGGACTTTGCAGATGGGATGACGTGAAGGGTCTGAGAGGAGGTCCTCCTGGAGGAGGTGGCCCTGCATCCAAGAACAGTGACCTTAGAAGAGACAGAAGGGGAGAGACGCAGACACAGAGGAGATGCCATATGGAGACGGAGGCAGAGATGGGAGGGAGGCGGCCACCAGCCCAGGGACGGACGCCTGGAGCCCCCGGAAGCTGGAAGAGGCAGGGAGGACCCTCCCCTGGGGCCTCCAGAGGGAGCTAGTTTAGGGTCACCTGCTACAGCAGCCCCAGGGCATGCATATTCTAGACTGCACCCTGGACAGGAGACCTACAAGCCCTGTGCCCACCTTCTAGGAACCCTCTGTTGTTTTTACTCATTTATGGGCTGAGACGGGCCCCTGGGTGAGGGGCCGAGAGGGATGCAGGAGGGGCAGACTGGCCCTGAAATTCTCGGGTGGCCTTGGGAGGGTCACTGCATCTCCCTGCCTGCTTCCCCCACGTGCTGTGGTCTCCGGGTCTCCCCATCGCTGCTCCAGGTCCTGCTGTCCTCCCCACACTTTGATCCCAGACCCAGCACATTGTGCTTCTTGCTGGGAACCCTCGGGGCCGTGGGGCCGTGGGGGGAGCCCCGCCCTGATGCTCCTCGTCCATCATCACAGAAATCGTCTGCGAGGGTGATGACTCAGGGGGATGGACACAAGGCAGCCCTCGTCCTCCACTCGGTCCTAATAGCAGTGACGCAGACCGGCTGTGAGGACCCCACACCATCCAGGGGCTGTTGACAAAGACTGGACCACCAGCCACCCCCGCCCTGCTTCTTGGGCACAGTCAGGTGACCCTATGCAGGAGAACCTATCTCACCATTGCTCGTGGATGTCCACCTGATTAAACGGGAGCATTGACTCCCTCTCCTAGACGGAACGTCCGTGATATTGAGGGACACTGGGGCCTCCTAAAGTTTCAGGGAACCCCCAGCAGTGTTGTCGCAGAAGTTCAGAGTCTGTAGTGTCAAATCCAGTGGATTATGGCCCAGATAATTGATAAATAGGTTGCTAGGTAGATAGACTGGGATGAATAGATGAATGAACAGATGGATGAATGGATGGATGGGTGGGTGGATGGGTGGGTGGATGGATGGAAGGAAGGAAGGATGGATGGATGGAAGGAAGGATGGGTGGATGGCTGGAAGGAAGGAAGAATGGATGGATGGATGGATGGGTGGATGGATGGGATGGATAGATAACTAGATAGATAGATATGGATGGATACTCAGATAGATGGATGAAAAGAAAGATGGATAGATGATGGATAGATAGGTGGGTAGACAGACATTAGATAGATAATAGATAGACAGACAGATAGTATAGAGTCTCATACTAGACAGTCTGTCTCAGAACGACTGACACTGGGGCTGGAGGACTCTCTGATGGGGACATCCTGTGCACTGTGAGGTGTGGAGCTGTGTCTCTGGTCTCCAGCCACCCCTTCCCAGCTGTGACAACTGGAAAGAATGCCAAACATTGCCACGTGTCCTGTGGGGGGCACAGTCACCCACAGCTGAAATGAAAAGGCAAGGCCAGCTGCATCTTGTGGGCTGGCCACCCACAGTTTTCAGGGACACTGGGGCTTCTAATAGGACCAGAAAACCGGCATTAGTTGCATCGAATCCAATGTGCTCTGACCGAGGCCAGCCCTCGGTTCTTCCCCAAAACCCACAGGGTGTCTGCCCTGGGGCTCCGTCATGAGAGTGAGTCCGGAGCACGCTCGGGTCCTGTGTGAGACCATGGAGGTGGGAGATGAGGACCGCGGGCCACCTCTAGGGTCGTGACGTGGGCCGTGCGTGGTGCGGCCCCGCCATGAGGAGAGGGGTGTGTGTGTGTGTGGCGGGGCCAGACGGGGCTTTGCTTCTTCTATGAGGTCTTTACTCCTCCCCAGCTGTGTGTCTGACCATGACCACCCTGTCACCTAATGACCTAACCTCAATTTCCTCTTCTGTCAAACAAAAAAAGCTCATCACTTTCTCATCACAAGGTTTGTATCTGATAAACGAGGTTCTGCGGGCATCAGACAGCACAAACGGGAGGTGTGGACCCGTGAGACGGAACTCCCGGCTCTTGAAGGAAGGTCCTCAGTAACTCCGAGCCCCGGCCTAGGAATTCATAGCGTGGGTGGATCGCCGCTCTGTGGGCTCGAAACTTAAGTCAGCTGCGTGCCTCTGTCACAGGACACACCGTAAATTAGGAAACGTCGATTATGAGCTCAGTGATGATTTCCTGGCACTAGGCTTGGTGGTGTCCTAACGTTGGCCTGAGCGATGGGTCTCTAGACTGTAGACGGAAAATGCCAAGACATCTCCTCCTCCACGATCGTGGGATGACCTGCAGCACATGCCAACACCCCCCTCTCAGGTAACTGCCCGCCTCTCTCCACTTTCTAGACCCTCCTGGCCCTGCTCAGAGGCAGGTGGTAAGTTGTGCCTGAGAAGGGGTCTCCAGTAGCCTGATGACAGTGGAACAGGGGTCCCTGGACATGTGGCTTCTGATTCAAATCTTGCCCCAGGACAGATCTGTCCCCCTTTCTGGCTTTGTCCCCCTCCTGGGGCCCCCAAGTCTCTGATGCTTCCAGAAACATTGCATCTTACTATCACCCCATATATCCTATCCCTCCTGCTGTCCCAATTCACGCCATGCAACCTGGTTCTGCCATTGATTGAGAGTCTTGTGGTTGAAGTTCAAGGGGGGCCTGGTGGGAGGACAGCGTGGTGGTTCAAACATGAGATGGGAGGGGCCTTTGGAAGGCAGGGGTCTCAGAAGTCAGAGAGAGAAATGTGCTCGCCCTCCATGCTGGGAGAAATCGGGGCGTTGCCTAGTTCTTGGGTCTCTGAACGTTCGTGTATTGGTTCTCCAAAGAAACAGACTGTGCTGGTTAATTTTATGTGTCCGCTTGATGGGCCAGGAGATGCCCAGATATTTGTCAAGTGTTACTCTGAGTGTGTCTGGCAGGGTGTTTCTGGATGAGATCAGCATTTGAATGGATGGACTGGGTGAAACAGATGGCCCTCCCCAATGTGGGTGGCCCCCCACCCCATCCTCTATCCTTTTGAACAGAACAAAAGGCTGGGGAAAGACGACTGAGCTCTCTCCCTGCCTGACCATCCTTGGGCTGGACATCGCTCTTCCCAGAATGAGACTTATATCATCCACTCTCCGAGGCCTCTAGATTGTAGACAGCAGATCCTGGGATCCAGTTCTTTATTGTCTATACTGTATTTGCTCTGTTTCTCTGGAGAATGCTAATACACAAACCAAAAGATGGATGGATAGGTGGACAGGTTTATCTATAGATGATAAACAGGTAGATAGATTGTTAGGTAGATAGATTGATAGGTAGATAGACAGACAGACCAGAGAGATGATAGATAGATGATAGATGTGCGTAGCTATATTTATCTATAGATTAGTAGACAGAAAGAGAGAGATGAGAGACAGAGAGACAGAGAGATTTAAGGAATTCGTTCATGTCATTTCTAATGGCAAGTCCAATTCTGCAGGGTAGACCAGTAGTCTGGAGACCCACGGATGAGGTGACACTGCCGCTTGACTCTGAAGTCTGTTTGGAGGCAGAATTCCCTCTTCCTCGGGGGACCGCAATCTCTTTTCTCTAAAAGCCTTCAACTGATTAGACGTGGCCCACCCACACGATGGCGGGTCATTTGCTTTACTCAAAGTTCATCAATTTAATTGTTAATCCCATGTTTGAAAAAAAAAATACCTTCACAGTAACGTCTAGACTGGTATTTGCCCACATATCTGGGTACCAGGGCCCAGTCATGTTGACAGATAAAATTCACCATTCTGGTTTGGTAGAAATCCACCTGGATGACGCCTGGTCCTTGGGGCCATGCTCAGGGCTGACCCTGACTCTCACAGCCCTACCTGGCTCCTGGGGTCCAACCAACCCCCTGAGTCTCTGCTGTGTCCTCCATCAGGCCCCCAGACCTGATGTCCACCCTGGTTTCTGGGACCAGCCCCTTCTTTCTCCTTTCTGGGTGATAAACCTCCCAGCTCATCCTCCCTCTCAGGAGGGAGCACGGTTTGCCGTGTTTTGTGGTCTGGCACACATCTTTATGTGGACGTATCTTTTCCTTTCTTTATGCCCCCAAGTTATATCGAGATACAATGGACATATAACATTGTGAGCCCAAAGAGTACAAGATAATGCTATGGTGCAGATATGTGGGAGCGTGGTGTAAGAAGGCAATAAATATGCTGTGTTTGATATCAATCAACATAGATTTCTGTATAAAGCTTAGAAACGGGAGACAGTAAAAGAATGCATTGCTCAAGAAGTTTTTACACGGTGGAAGACAGGAAAAAAATTACAACGCTTGCATTTGCAAACCTGTCCTCTTCCCCCCTCCCCAAATCTAACTAACAATAGTCTGAATTCTGTGCTCAGAACCTAAATGGAGAAGACATCTTTAGTTATGTCCTCAGAGTTGCGTCAGATGGATCAGGACAGAGAGAGGCTCACTTTTTTGATCCCTGCCTTGGTGAACGCTAGAAAAATCCAGCAAGCGGTTAAGGTGCTTAGTGATCAACACCCCCAGGGTAAACAGAGAGGCTTGGTGCAGAACACTCATCGCTCCCTTCATGGAAAGATAAACATCTGCTTCGTGCGATCTTATCAATTTCACAACGACCAGCCCCCTGGCCTCCACGTCGTCAGCCAGGAAACCCAGTCCTTCTCCACCGCGAGGCCCTGCTGGGTCATTGTGGGAGGGGCAGCCTGCGATTTTTCCTGTCTGCAGAAGCACTGGTGTGCAGTGGTTCACAGCCTAGAACACAGATAAATGGTGAGGGCTCATGGGGAAGTTCCACGTGATTCATTAAGTGGGAAATGGACAGAATAACCATATACCTAGTGCGGCATCGTGCAGACGTGTGAGCCGAAAGATCACCTGCTTAGACGTGGGGCAGTGCTGTGCACTGAATCGCATCCGTACAAAATTTAGTTGTAGACGTCCTGATCCCCAAGACCTCAGAATAGGACGTTATTTGGAAATTGGGTCTTTGCAGAGGTAATTACTGAAGATGAGGTCATTCTGAAGTAGGATGGGTCCCTGAGCACATAGGCCTGGGGTCCTTATAAGAAGAGGAGATGAGGACCCAGACACACACAGAGGGACGGCCACGTGAGGACACAGGGAGGAGACAGCCGTCCACACACCCAGGAGAGAGGGCTCAGGAGACACCAGCCCTGCTGACACCTGGATCTCAGATTCCAGCCTCCAGGACCGGGAGACAATAAATGTCTCTTTTTTCAGCCACTCAGTCTACTTTGTTGCAGGAGTCACCAGACCCTCATACAGCTGGGGTGAGGTCCTTCCCCACATTGAGACTCCAGTCAATGTGGTTTTCCCCTCTGCTTCTTGTTCTAAAGTGTTATTGCTCAGAAATGATGACCAGCCCCCCAGATGAGAGACAGGCAGCCTTGCCTGGTGGAGGATGCCTTCCGTCCAGAAGCAGGCATGCTGGCCTCTGTAATTAAATGTGATCTGGGGGCGGTTTCCAGGAGGAACTCATTGCATCCGTGGTGTCTTCTGGCTGGAGCCTTCTCTGGAACAGATGGACATGGACCCCTCTGTAGTTCTCTGTGCCATCAACCATTGAAGCAAGATACTCCATGCGTCGGAGACCGTGAGGAAGAGAATGTGGACGGCATCTGACCTCAGGCCACCCAAGGCTTCCTTGTCCCAGGCTCTGGACCTCACAGACATAATAATGATAATCTACACAGTCGCCAAACAGAACGTCTCCTGGGTCTGCAGCAAGCCTCGCGCACGTCAAAGGACTGAACACACTCAGCACATGTTCTGAATTAGGCTGGAAAGCAAACAGTGAAATTTGGAAGTATCTGCCTCCTGTCTACACCCGTTGAAACCAGAAAGAAAGGAAAAACAACTTTTGAAACGTAATTGAGGTTCAAAGATTAATTTTATTTATTCCAGTGTCTTCGTTGTGTTCAGTATAATAATGCCTCCGAGTCATTAATGCTCTTAGCAGAAGAGTTAGTCCTCCAAAGTCACTGTGCTAGCCCTAAGAGCGAATTTTCACTCCTACCCTCTGCTGGAATTTAAGCGGGTCGGTCGAAAGCAGACACTTTCCCACCAAGATTCCTTCCCTTGCAGGGTACCGTCCAGCCAGGTTGCACGTCAGTCTACACTCAGGGGTCGGTCCTGAGGCTCCTGCCCCCTGGCTCCCCTTCCGAAAAATGCCCAAAGGTCATCCTCCCTCACTGAATCCAACATTAACGCATGTGTTTATGATCCCACACACAGCAAAGCAGTTGCACTTAGGAATCGCGTTTGCACCCGGCCAAGCTCCCCTCGAGTCGTGGGTTATCTTCTACCCATCGCTGCACGAGGGTTTGGGGCAGTGGAGTCTTCAGGGCACCAAAGACCATCTTGGGTTTAGAATAATCAGTGCTCAAATTCTCTACAGTTCACGAGGATCAGAGTATCAAACAGAGACCTCTGTTTTAAGGTGTTTCATCCATCACCCCATCCAACTCAAGACAACAAACGTAGAGTTCTATTTTCCCAGTTCGCGTTCAGATTCTCTACAGTTCAAATGCAAGTTCAAGAAAGTTGCAGAATTCTGGGTGAACAGGAAAAAAGCAAGCCGTCCCCCAGAATAGGTCCTGCTACAGCACGTCACCCCAGGGGCCCCAAACAAAGGAGACGCCCACCTTCTTAATACCCAACCCAGAGGGTCCCTGCTCCCCACTCCAGGAGGCACCCGTGTTGACGGTTGCGGGGCTGGGGACCACCACGCAGGGGGAACTGCCCTCCTCCACCCGCGACACCGTAAAGAAGCGAGAGACACCAGCTGGACACAGTGATTCTTTTCAACGTGGCGGGCTCATTTCCCCGCAATTTTCAAGATTCACGGAGAGGAAACCTTCGCACCGTCTCCTTCAAATCTGCTACACGTCACTCCGCGAGTTTGCAACGGCTTATTTGAACAAACAGAGCCTGCTCTCTATGGAGTCCTCGTTCTCCATCAACTGTGTGAAATGCGCAATTGATTCAACGCCTATGAAGAGCTCCAATAACACGCTGGCTGCAGGACGTTATACCCCTTTAGCTGTACGGATGTCTCTTTTTGTTAAATCTGTGGAAAATCTTGACCGGAAGTCACCTGATTCAGGAACTAATGCCCAGTACATTTTTTTTTTTTACTTTAATGTTTCATTATTGTGCATCCAGGTGCGCAATGTCGCTTTGATCAACATTTGTCCCAATAACCACTCACTCAGAAGAAATGCTTTAGCACCTAAGAGCCCAATGACGCAGGAAGCGAAACCCGTCTGGACACCTCAGCGCGCATACATCTATTTTTTGTTGTCATGACTTGGATGTGGTGACAAACCAAAGACCTTCCAACATCGGTCTCGACACTAGGATTGGAATCTGTAAAAATGGTAAAAATGAAAGACAGTTTCAATGAAGGGAAAGGAATGGTGTAAATTAAAAAAAAAAAAAGAATTAGGGGAAAAAAGAAATGAATAATGTGGAGTTCTCCCTTGTCTAACAAAGAGTTTCTCCGAGGACTGTTTCAGTGGTTGGCGGAGCGTGTGTAACCGACACGGCTACCGTCGGCAGGGCACCTTCAGGACGGCCGGCTCGCCGTTGTCTTTCTAAATGGTGGTGTTCACGGCATGTCGGAAATTGTTTGCATCCTTGAGAACTTTAAAAATATTGGCTGCCAACGTGGAAATTCTTTCAGCGTGCAGAGAAAGTTAGTTCCCTGGGGCAGGCATAACAAAGTACTACAAACGGGGAACTTAAACACTACAAATTCATCAGTCCTGGAGGCCAGACGTCTGAGGTCAAGGTGTCCCAGGGCCGCGCTCCCTCCGGAGGCTCCAGGGGAGGGTCCCTCCTGCCTCTTCCAGCTTCTGGGGGCTCCAGGCGTCCATCCCTGGGCTGGTGGCCGCCTCCCTCCCGTCTCTGCCTTCGTCTCCATGTGGCGTCTCCTCTGTGTCTGTGTCTCTCCTCTTCTGTCTCTTCTGAGGTCACTGTCCTTGGATGCAGGGCCACCTCCTCCAGGAGGACCTCCTCTCGGGTCCTTCACTAACTGCATCTGCAAAGGTCCTACCTCCAAATAAGGTCCCTTCCCAGATTCTGGGGGTGGGGATATGAACACATTGCCGGAGGTGGGGGTCGCCACTCAGCCCGCCACACTATCGGAGGCCACGAATGCCCCTTTGCTTCGTGCAGGCCAGTGATCATGGCTTTACCCTCATGGGGCCAGCTGGGGAGAGGGCTGTCCCACTACGGGGACCCCACGTTGGGGCCGAAGAGGGTGGATAGGCGTGGCAGGCGGCACGTGCAGGGAAACAGGGCCCCCTGAGAGTGAGGGGAAAGAGGAAGCAGGCCCCTGGGGGGCCCGTCCCCGCCGGCAGCACCAGCTCCAAGTTACCAGGGAGGGAGGGAGGGGGGAGGGCTGAGCAGAAGGACAGATAAATTCATTCTCTCTGCGGCGCACACGTGGGGACATTGCCCCACCCATCAAACGCCTGGAAATGGCTTTATTTCCAAACACAAAAGTGAAAGCTAAAGAGAAACTCGTAGACACACAGAGCTCTGAGTGTCCCCCCCGCCCCCCCCAGCCCTGCTGTTCCGTGCCTGTGGTCCGGTCACAGAATCCCCTCCCAGCCCAGACACGGCGTCTGAGAAGAGCACACCCTGTCACGCTGCCCCGTGGTCACGGGGAAAGGTCGTGGTGAGAAAGCCCCAGCTCAGCAGCACAGGACCGAGATGCCACTGCCGGGCACGCGGCCGGGGCCGCAGACAGCGCACTTCCCTCCCTGGGGGCTTGTGGCTCGCGTGTCCCGTCATCTCCCCGAGGGGCTGTGACCCACAAGGGTGACCGGCTCCAGCCCGTCGGCTGCTGGGGACGCTCCCGGGTCAACACTGGGAAGGCCCTGGGTCCCTGCAAACCCGGCCAGCTGGGGGCGGCCACTGACAGCCACGCTGGTCCCCAGACAGCCCTGATGTGCCCGGGTGCGGCGCCCCGGCCGGGGGTGCCCGGCGAGGCCAGGGGCGCAGACACACACAGAGATGAGGCGTCCTCGCCAGGCGTACACCCGAGGGGTCCCCGCCGGGCACACGGGGAGGAGCTGAGCTTGTGAGGGGGTCGGCGAGGCGTGGGGAGAGGGCGGCCCCCAACCCCACAGCCGCCTTCTGCGGGTGACATAATAGTACCAGTGGCTCCCTCCGAGCCTGGTTTGAGCTGGAAAGTCCTGAAATTCAAACAGCACCCACGGTAGTCACCCCCTCCCGCCTTCCCATCACACGTAGAAGGACTGGGGACACCCGGACAAGCCCGGACCAGCTGCCAGCTCTAGGGCAGCCCCTGACCAGAAAGGACTCACGTCTGTGTGGGCAGGGTCGTTACCAAGCTGTGCACAGCTGACCGAGATATTCACCGAAACTATTGTAGAAGTCCGCCCCCCTTTTCCCCCACAAAGTCTAAATAGCTTTATTTCATTTCATTCTGTTTTGTTTTTATTTTATTTTGTTTTCCGTGTTATCTTGTGTTTTTTTTTTAACATTTTTTATTGAGTTATAGTCATTTTACAATGTGTCAAATTCCAGTGTAGAGCACAATTTTTCAGGTATACATGAACATACATATATTCCTTGGATCTTATTTTATTTTACTTCTGAAACTTTTTCATATTTTATCTCTATCTTGTTTTTGTGGTAAGAACACAGTTTCCTAACGGGTCTTTAAGTGCATGATACGGTATTTTGATCCTTAGCCGCAATGCTGGGCGTCTTCCTCCAACGGAGAGTCTGTCCCCATGAAACTCACTCCCCACTGCCTCCCCCAGCCCCTGACACCCACCATCCTACCTTCTGTCTCCATGAATCTGACAACTCCAGGGACCTCGGATAAGCAGAATCACACACTATTTGTGTTTTTGTGGCTTTCTTATGTCACAGAGAAGCACGCCCTCAAAGTTGATCCAGGCTGTAGCCTATGTTGTAATTTACTCCCTTTTCGTGGCTGAATAATATTCCGCTGTATGGATGGACTGGTTCTGTGGACATGTTATATGCCTATGTTGTAATAATATTACACATGGATGGACCACTTTTTGTGGACATGTATTTCTCAAATAATTAAAAATAGAGCTACCGTATGATCCAGCCACCCCAGATCTGGGTATATACCCCCAAAATAATTGAAATCAGAACCTCAGAAGGAGACCTGCACCCCTGTGTTCACAGTGGCCTGAGCCACAATAGCCAAGATGTGGAAATGTCCCAAGTGTCCCTCTAGGCTGAGTCAGTGTTAAAATTCTCAACCTCTGAGCAAGCCCCGGGTAACCCACATGAGCTGCTCACCCAGCATGGGGCCAGGGCCCTTTGTCCTTTTAATTACAGGTTTATCCGGGGTGGAAATATGTTTCAGGTAGTTGGGAGGACGCTCACGGCACCCTCAGGAGGGGCTGGGTCCAGGAGTGGGGGCTTTATAGGAAGCTCAAAGCAGGGGGCCAGGCTGTGGGGTGCTCCAAGAGAGGACAGAACCCAAATGTGGGGAGAGAAAGCGAGAGGGCTCCCCAAGGCAAAGGCTCCTTAAACAGAGGTATGTTAGGGCTGCCACGACAGGCAGCTTAAACATCACACATTTATTCCTCCCGGTCCTGGAGGCTGGAATCTGAGATCCGGGCGTGAGCAGGGCTGGTGTCTCCTTGGTGTGTGGACGGCCGTCTCCTCCCTGTGTCCTCCTGTGGCCGTCCCTCTGTGTGTGTCTGGGTTCTCATCTCCTCTTCTTAGAAGGACCCCAGTCCTGTGGGATCAGGACCCACCGTAGTGACCCCATTTTACCTCCATCACCTCCTTAAAGACCCGTCTCCAAACACAGCCCCATTCTGAGGTCCTGGGGGCTGTGATCCCAAAGTACGAATCTTGGGGGGACAAAATTTAGTCCCTAACACGGAGAAACCTCAGAGAACATAGCACAGCCCAGCTGTTTACTTAAGAACAAGGTGCCCTCTTAACACACTCTAATGAGTAAGCTTTTAAATAATTAATCTGAACAGAGTTTTCTGTTTAAAAAAAATTTCCCCCTTAATGGAGTCAGTGGGGATCGAACCCAGGACCCTGTGCACGCCAAGCACACACTCTACCCCTGAGCTATACCCTCCCCACCCCAATATTAACAGTTTTTGAAAAATGAACTAATATTAACTATATTCTAAGGAAGCCATACTTAAATTTACTGCAGTTTCTCATTATAAACTAACAGCCCTCAGAAAGTGATCCCTGAATATATTTCGGTGAGATTCATTTTTTTTACAGAAGTGTTTTTTAAAAATATGTGAAGTCCCCTCTGGTGACCTACTCCACCCTCCCAGGGGACCCATTGTGAAAAAGAGGAACCTTTTCCATCCATTGTGGCTCTGCTCTCGGGCTCAGAGTTTCATAACCTTTGTGCATTTAATTAAATCTTCAGATGACAGGTTACCGTTACAAGCAGCCTGCTGGGTCCCGGGAGAGTTGGGGACTGTGTGTGGTGCAGGCCTGGTTGGGGGGAGGGACGGACAGTGGGGTCCGCAGGAGAGTGGGGTTTCCTGTGCCGACCTCTCTTTGAAGGGGCACCCTCCTCTACGCCAGAGTGAGGGTCCCCACCGCCTAGCTGCACGGCGCCTGCTTGCACAAGACCTCCACCGTCCCGACAACCACCGTAAGTCACGGGACCCAGAGTGGGACAGGCAGAGATGCCCTGGGTGGCAGGCGGCCTCGGGTCTCTGTTTTAAAGATGCCACTGGATTGTGGGGAAAAGGCTCAATTCAGCTCAGCTCACCTTTGGGCTCTGTGATTTTAACCCCAGGCACTCCAACGTCCTAAAAGTATCTGTGGGATTTGCAGAGAGAGGACAGGGGTTGCAAAGGAATCGTGAGACTAGAGTCGGGGCTCTGGCGATGGCCAAGGTTTCCATAGAAAACCCTCTTTCTTGTACATCCTGGGATGGTATTATCGTCATTTCTGTCGAAATGGGAACTGAGGCTCTGAGTTAAGGAACTTGCCCAAGGTCGAAATCCAGAGAGGGGCCGAGGTGGGGGCCGGGGGCTGCACACCCGTGGCTACTGTGGAATGCTCAGGTGTTGACCAAGGCAAGAGGTGTGAGCTCTGTGGACGCCCCGTGTGGAATTCTGTCCCCCAGCTTGGGGCACGCTGGTTCCTGGCGGGTGAGTCATAACTCTTTTCGTGGCGAACAATAGAAACTTGACTCATGCTAGCTGAGGTCAGTGTGGAAATCGTCAAATTAGATCGTTAGGCATTCCAGAGGCAGCTTCAGGCATGGCTGGATCCAGGAGCATTAATGGTAGTTCGTTCTTGTTTCCTCTCTTGTCCCAGATTTCAGCTCCGCCATCCTCTTGCCTCCCTTGCAAGTTTTAGTGTGTCTGGAGGAGGGAAAGGGGGTCCCTTCAACCCTGACCCCCATCTTTGCAGAGCAGAACTCAGAGGGAAAGGAGACCGCCCTCAGTCTTCCACCCCACCTTGAGGGTTCTGACTGGCCCTGGGAGCTGGGTCAGATGACCACCCCTGGGCCGATACCTAAGGACAGAGTGGAGTCAGGCTTGGGTCATTTCGCACTCTTGTGTGATTGACAGTCCGTGGACCAGAGGGTCGGAGAGGGACAGATCCCAGGGGAAGGAGGGATACTGGACACCAGGTCCACTGCAGCTTGGGGACAAGAGGGGTTTCTGGACAGCACGTCCACTGCAGCAGGGGGACAGCAGAAGGGAGCTGGTTAAGTTGCCCAAAGTGACAGGCACGGGGCCAGGTCACAGTGTACCCTGCTCCTCCCTTCTGGTCACCCATCCATGCAGTGCTCCATCCATTCACTCTGCATTTATGGGAGCAACCTTGAGTCCCTCATTCATCAGTGCATCGTCCATTCCTCACCTGTCACTCACTCCACGTCCGGGACAACGTTCTGTGTGTCATCCATTCACTCCCTCTTCTTTTACCAAGGATGCCCTGGCATCCGGCTCTGAGGTCAGAACAGAGCCGCCTGCATCCCACACAAGCTCCTGAATGCCTCTGTGCCTCGGTGTCCCCATTGGTAAACCGAGGACAGTGATGGGGTCGTCTTCCCAGGAGGGGTCTGGGAGGAGACGTTGGCAGGCAGTTCACAGTATGTGCGCCAAGGGATGGGAGGTGCCGTCTGAGGGCTCAAGGCGCGAGCCTCTTCCACATCATCCCCGGGGCACAGAGCCAGGAGGGAAGCTGCCCGTGACCTTCAGAAGGAGGAAATGAGGACAATGGGTGCCCCTGGGAACCTCGGCCCCGGCGACGACGCTGGCTTCTGAGATCTTCCCAGAAAACTTTCTGCAGCTGGCGAGGACCGTCGGCTGCCCTTCCCTCCTGCTCGGTCCTGCCAGCATCAAGTCAGCCGTGGGGGCCACAGACCAGAGGATGCGGGTGGCCAGCTCCAGACACCCCGCAGTGACCCCAGGAGTGACACGGAGGACGCTGGGATATACGAGGAAAAGTCTCAGAAATTGGGGTGAGCAGGGAGCCAGGAGTTCACGGGGCAAAGAGCCAACTGAGCTACGGGGAAGGATGGCACAGACGTCCTGACGCTTTTTCCGGTGATTCAAGAACCGTGTCTTAAAATTGAGGTGAAATTCACACAACATGCAATGCACCGTCTTAGAGTAAAAAATTCAGGGGCACTGGGCACACTCACAATGTGCTGCACCCATCACCTCTGCTTCAGGACAGTTTCATCCCCTGAAAGGAGACCCCATCCCCATGAGCTGTCACACCCCCTCCCCTCCTCCCAGCCCCTGGCAACCAAAAATCTGCTTCCTGTCTCTGTGGATTTGCCTGTTCTGGGCGTTTCCTGTAAATGGAGTCACACCCTGTGTGTCCTTCTGTGTCTGTTTCTCTCACGGAGCATCCTGTGTTCAAGGTCCATCCACGCTGCAGCCTGTGTCAGAGCTTCACTCCTTTTCCTGGCTGAGTAATATTCCCCTGTGTGCCTGGACCCCGTTCTGTTTACCCATCTGTTAGTGGACGCTGTGCTGTCTCCAGCATCAGACTCTTGTTCATAATATGGCTATGGACATATGTGTCCACGTTTCCACGTGGATGTACATTTTTATTTCTCTCGTGCGTGCCCCCTAGGGCGGTCATTGCTGCTTCACACAGTAACCACATTTAACCAAGGGAGGAACCACCAGACTGTTTCCACGAGGCCATTTGTAAATGTTGGGGAGTTTTAAGGGATGGGAAGACGTCTATGGAAACGGTGACAGTCATAATCAACATATGAGGTGCTTTCTCCTTGGAAGGACCACACACATCACCATGTGCCAATGACCCCGTTTCATCTCAGAACAGCCCTTTGGGTTATCACTACCTCTTTCTTGGATTGAACCTGTACCCTCTGAAAATTCACATCTGTCCACAACCTCAGAACAGGATCTTATTTGGAAACAAGGTCTTTGCAGATGGGATGAAGTGAAGGGCCAGAGAGGAGGTCCTCCTGGAGGAGGTGGCCCTGCATCCAAGGACAGTGACCTCAGAAGAGACAGAGGAGGAGACACACAGACACAGAGGAGATGCCACATGGAGATGGAGGCAGAGATTCTAAAGTCTAGATAGAGAATGAGATTAGGTAGATAGACAGACAGACAGATAAATAATTAAATAGATAGAGATGCATGTATGGAGGGGTGGATGGATGGATGCCTCATTTCAAAGCACAATGTACCGTCTTATTTTAAAAAGACCTCATGTGTTCATGGAACCTTCCTTCAGAGGGACCCAGGCCTGCTGACACCTTGACTTTGGACCGCCGGTCTCCAGCATTGTGAGAGAGAGAAAGCGCCCATTCATCCAAGCCCCCAGCGTACAGTGAGGAGGTCAAGGAGCCAAAAAACCCCAAAAGGACCCCCACCTTCCCTTCACTCTGGAAGAAGGACCCTGGGCTCAGAGGGAGGAGCCTGCCCGAGGTCCCCCAGCTTAGTTTTGACAGAACTGAGACTGGACCTCGACCCTCCCCGACCCCGGCCCCGGGCCCCTCACCACCAGGCTGTCCTGCCTCCGTGGACGCACCGCGGGGCAGGATGATCTGTTTCACACGGAAAAGAGTCAATGTAAATGGGTCCGCTCAGGGGACTTTCCACTCCCCCCACCCCCACCGAGTCATCACCCTTAGGTTTCCTTCCATTCATGTGACGCTACGGCTTTTCTGATGGAACAGCGAAGATCTAATTTCATGTCGTCTTTAACCGGCGATGGAGGGCGTAGAGCAGATTCAGCTCAGTTAGCGGGTGAGGTCTTTCTTAAGTCAGATGGCACACTGTGCCTTGAAATGAGATGGTCAGGGGACACACTGGAGGCCAGCGCCCTTCAGCTTTTCGCCCATCTAGCTAGGCTTCCTGTCTGCCTGTCATCTACCTGTCTGCCTACTTATCCACCTGTCATCTATCTAGTCTGCCTGCTTATCTGTCTATCTAATCTACCATCTGTCCATTTCTGTCTTACTGTCTTTCTCTTCTATCCAATCCAATCCTCTCTATCAATTATCTATCTGTGTATCCGTCCATCAATCCATCCACCCATCTTACCTATTTATGTATTTATGTATCTACCTATGTATCTATGTATCTATGTAGCTAGCTAGGTATCTGTCTGTCTGTCTATCCATCCATCCATCCATCCATCTTATCTATCTATCTATCTATCCATCCATCTATCCATGCAACCATCCATCCATCCAAGCATCCATCCATCTATCTATCCATCATCCATCTATCCATCCATCTTAACTATCTATCATCTATCCATCCATCTTATCTATGTATCCATCTGTCTATCAATTATCTATCTATCTATTCATCCATCCATCCACCCATCTTATCTATGTATCTACCTATGTATCTATGTATCTAGCTAGCTGTCTGTCTGTCTATCTATCCATCTATCTATCCATCCATCCATCTTATCTAACTTCTGTCAGTGTATCTCTTCTCCCATCCTCTGTCTGCACTTCCCATTTGTGTCTCTAACCTACCCATCCATCTCTCATCTGCCTGTCTCCCTATGTATCCATTTATCTATTCATCCATTTAACAAGATCCATCATCTGTCTACCCATCTAACCCTACCCTCTATCAATCATCTATAGATGAATCTGTCTATATCCATTTCTATCTGTATCTATTTTCTACCAATATATCTGCCTTATCGTATCCTCTGCCTACACTTTGTCTCTCTAATCAATGCACGGAGCTGTCTGCTCATCTATCAGCCAGTCATCTGATCACACGTAGCCATCCATCCATCCATCCATCCAACTGTATCTATCATCTCTCCATTTACTTGTTTATGTAACCCTACCTTCTCTAGCAATTCCTCAACCATCATCTACCTCTATCAACCGTCTGTTGATCTAGACACATCCAAGGGTATATTTTCATATACATAACTTTTTTTACAATCGCCCACCATTCTTCACACCCATTTCCCTTGGAGCTGCACACAGCGTGGCCTCCGAGGTCTGCCTGCTCTTGCGTGGCCACCCTAACAGTGGGAGGGAACCACGGTGCAGTCCCATTGGTACATGTAACATCAACACAGCCCTTTTGTCTCTTGACCGTCGGTCTTTCTTCCATGTTTGTGGGCTGCCCCTGTCAAGTCCCATGTAGAAAGCACACCCAGAGTCCAGTCCGGGGCCATGTGGCTTGTGCCATCCAGCTCCTTCAGTGTTTCTGTGACATTTTTCCAGAAAATTCATCTCTTATGACTTTCATATTTTCTTAGCAACATCCTCCTCCTTTGGGGGAGTGAGTGTTGGGTGTTTCCCCCGGGTCACATCTAGGTGTGTGTTCTCAACAAGAGCCCTGCCCAGGTGAGGACGGTGGGTCCCTCTCAGGGCCTCTCACCTGGGGGCACCTGGAGTTGGCTGCCCCTCTCACAAATAATGCTCATCTTCATCAACCAGCGAAGGTGTCGTGTGATTTCTCCACTTTGCAGCTGCATCTGCCTCCTTCACTACCCAGAGGACACCTGTGAGATGACCACGTGTGTGTCCTGGTCCTCATCGGAACCTCCCCCCAGCCCCGGATCAAACACCCACTGATCAGTGTTGTCCGATCCAATCATTATGATCACACTCGCTTATTGTCATGGGTTGAACTGAGAACCTCAAAAGGCCACGTCTGCACCCTGACCCCTGGTACCTGCAACAGGACCTTGTCTGGAAACAGGGTCTCTGCCGATGGGATGACGTGAAGGCTCCGAGAGGAGGTCCTCCTGGAGGAGATGGCCCTGCATCCAAGGACAGTGTCCTCAGAAGAGACAGAAGAGGAGAGACACAGACACAGAGGAGAAGCCACGTGGAGACGGAGGCAGGGACGGGAGGGAGGCGGCCACCAGCCCAGGGATGGACGCCTGGGGCCCCCAGAAGCTGGAAGAGGCAGGAGGGACTCTCCCCTGGAGCCTCGGGAGGGAGCGCGGCCCTGGGACACCTTGACCGCAGACGTCTGGCCTCCAGGACAGGGGGAGGATGACTCTCTGTTGCTTTAAGCCCCCAGTTTGAGGTGATCGGTCATGACCGTCCCGGGCGACTGACACATACTGACAAGTCTCCGTTGTATCGGTCGGCACTGGAAATCACGGTCACCTGACGCTCAGTTGCTGCCCTCTGGCTGTGCGCCTCCTCTGGCGGTCGGTGGCGAGGATTTCTTGTGGAAGGACGGCGCCCCACTGACCCCCACCTGTTCTCCATGAAGCGGCTTCCAGGCTCTGTCCGTTTTGCATTTGCTCATGTCCAGACCCAGCCCTTGGGGCCAAGGTCTGACTGTGCCTCCCAAAATGCGTGTGTTCACTTCATCCATAAACCAGACACACACGCACGGTCAGTCCTCTCTCTTAGCAAAGGGCAATGTCTTTCTTGTGTTCCAGGTGGAGAAACAGAATTCGATTTGCAAGCCCTAAAATGTTCTTCGTGGGCCTGTGGGTCACCTCGCATCCTCTTTGTGGGAGGCATGGGGGCTCCTTCCTTGGAGACCCTGGTTCCAGGTCATGTCTGATCCACAGGAGACCCTCTTAGGATTTGCTGTGTGGTCTGCCCAGCCCAGAAGACCCCCGTCTCTGACCTCGGCCTGGGCCTAGGGGCGTGGGCGGGACGCAGGTGGTGGGGGCGTGTCTGTGAAGTGTTACGTCTCGTGCAGGTTCCTGCCCAAGACGGCCCAGTATGATGCCTTCCTTTAAAACATCCCCTCCTGGGTGCCAAGCTCTTCCTAAGAGGTTAGGAGACGCACCTGCGTGTGTTTGTTCGCATTTCAGGAAGCGTCCCCACTTGGCCAAAAGAGGGGTTTAAATGGCATCTGAAAAGCGAAGAAGAAGGTTCTGGTCCCCGGGGGGTCTGAGTTGACAAGACAGCAAGGAGGGAGCCCGTCTGTGGCGTCTTGCAGGCGCGAGACGGCCCCTTGTCAAACTTCCCTTGGGTGGTTTGCTCCCTGGCGTGTTGGCCGGACTCGCTGACTCCGGAATTGGATGCGGGGAATGCTCCGGATTAAACGGTTGTGTGGCAGGTGAACGCACCTGTCAACCTGGAGGAGAAATTCCAGCGGCTGTCTTGAGATTGAGAAGAGCTAGCAGTCAGTGAAGGGTGTACGCCTCTCTCCCCGTCTCTCTGTTTCTGCTGTGTCTCTCCTTGGACTGATCTGTTAAGCAAAGCCCTCCAGCTTCTTAGCACACCTGGCGCTCTGGTTTACCCATAAAGGCAGTGCTTTTGAATGTCACAATACCTGCTACTTGCAAACTCCTATTTCCCGGCAGGTCCCCCACCCCCAGGCCAGCTCTTTTTTTTTCTTCTTCGTCTTCTTCACAGAATAGCACTTCACATTAATTAATGCGTCCACCTCGGGTGGCTTCCTGCCTGACAGACAGAGGCTCAACTTGCAGGTGCGATTCAGACAAAACCGCTCAGAGGTGCAGCTGGAAAAAGGGGGAAAAAAAAAAAACACATTGTCATGCAAAAGAAAAGCAGCCGGTACTTGCTCTGGGCAGCACGTGGTCGCTGGCTAGTTAGGAAGCCTGTTCAGAGGTGTCCTTACTTCGGGGGGGTGGGGGAAGGAGACAGAAGGCAAAGCACGTTGAACGGGGCTGGGTCGTGCCTGCAGGAGGCAGATCAAAATCTCGGGCATAAAGGCACAGGCATGCAAATCGCCTGCCACGTACTGTGTCCAGATTGTGCAATCGAGGGGAACCTGCACGCGGGGGCAGAGATAAGGCGCACAGCGAGGCCGGGGCAGGGGAGCCAGCCCGCCGCCCGGCCGTCCGTGCAGTGGGCAGCGCGCCCGCTCGCCGCCCGGAGGGGCCCGTGGGGAAGCCGGGCCGGCCGGCCGCCCGCTGCGTCCCCATCGCCCGCCGGCCGCCCGGCGCCTGCGGCTGTGCGCTCGCCGTGAAGGCCGCGGCCAGACGCAGGTAACGGGCATCTCGGGGCTACAGAGGGGAGCGTGAGGGCCGTGGAGGCGTTGAAGGCATCGCGTCGCCCATGAGAAAACGCGGTCACACCTCGAAGTGACCAGAGGGCCACGGAGGAGGCGAGGACCCTCCCGTAGCGCCCAGCGCGGGCTGAGGGTGCCCGTTCCGCAGCTCACCGGCGCGTGTGGGGTCGGTGTTTTTAGGTCTTAGTCATTCTGAGACGGGCCTGGTGGCATCTCGTGGCGGTGCTGACTTCCAGTTCCCTGACTGCCTACAACGTAGTCACCTGTCTTCTTGGGTGAAGTGCTCAGGCCTTCGGTTCGTCTTTAAGTTGGGTTTTCTTCCCCTAGGGTTGAGTTTTAAGAGCCCCTTGTCTGTTCCAGATACAAGGAGCTCCCTGTGCACTTTTGTCAACTGCAGATTTGTCTCTTGCAAGTATTTCCTCCCAGCCGGTGGCTTGTCTTCTCACTCTCCTGACGTGGTTGTTTGCAGAGCGGACGTTTGCCCAAGTTTTCATTCTGACCCAGTCCAGCTTCTCTGTGATTTCCTTCACGGTGGCACCTTGGGTGTTGTGTCTAAAAAAGTCATCGCCCTTCTCCTGCATTTTCTTGCAGAAGTTTTATAGTCTGTGTTTTACGTGTAGGTCTGTGGTCCGTCTTGAGTCAATTATGGCAAAGACGGTCACGTACGGTCTACATTCTTTTGCTGTTGTTGTTTTTATTTTATGCGGATGTGAGTTGTTCCAACACTGTCTGCTTAAGTCACTCTCTCTGCTCCACTGTGTTGCCTTTGCTTTTTTGTCAAAGGTCAGTTGACCCCGTTGACTTTGCCGATTTCTGGGCTGTCTACTCTGTTTCTCTATTCTGTCACAACACCACATCAGCTTTTTTTTATTATTATTATTAAATTTACCTCGCATATTCCTGAAAGGTCACGAAGTTCTCTCTCTCTCTTTTCTTTTTTTTTTTTTTACAATTAATGTATAATTACCGTGCAGTATTATATACGTTTCAGGCGATTCACGATTTTTAAGGTTTTACTCCATTTGTAGATATTATGAAATAATGGCCAAACTCCCGTGTTGCACACTATATCCTCGTAGCTTATTTATTTTATACCTAATAGCTTATACCTGTTACTCCCCTCCCCCTATGTTGCCCCTCCCCCTCCCCTCTCCCCAGCTGGTCACCCCACGGTCTTGATGGCTGTCGCTTTATAGGTAAGTCTGGAATTCAGGCAGTGTCAGCCTTCCCATTTTGCTCTCTTTCAATATGATGTTGGCTATTGTGGGCTTTTTTTTTTTTTTTTTTTTTTGCCTGTCCCTATAGACTTGAGAATCAGCTGGTCTACACCCACATCTGGTAAGGAGGTGTACAATTGCAGGTGTCTCCGGGGTGGCTCCCATGAGCACCTTTAAGCCGAGGGCTTACAGCCTCAGTGGTGAGCTCAGGGATGTCTCAGAGACCGTTGCTTTACGAGAGGTTGGGATTTCACCTTGTGTTTCTTGGCTCCCACCACACCATTGCTGAGCAGACACCGAGGCTCGCCAAAGAGCAGGCCCAGAGACCATCCCTGTGTGTGATGGTCCACGAGGAACAGTTACAACACAGCCCGGGCGGCAGGAAATAAAAACCGTGAAGGCCCTTGAAGAGAAAAAGAGAGGGGAGGACCTTTTATAGTTACGGGATGGAGAAGGCACTCTTGGGCAAGGTGTAAGATACAAAAGACGCAATGGGCAAGATCTTGTGACCTGAAGATACCGAACGTGAGTGCAACATGAAATAGCGCTGACAAAACTAAAAGGTGACCAGCAAGCGGTGAGAATGACGGCAGCACACACACCAGAAAAAGTGACGTGACTCAGAACGGCCAGCACAGCATGAAAGGAAAAGAACCAAGGCAGAGGACGGCCACTCCCCGACGTCAAGACTTGATCAAGACAGTGTGGTTTTGGTGAAAGACAGACACCTGGGTCGATGGGACAGAAAAGAGAGCCCAGAAATAGACCCACACAGATAGAACCAATTCCTGCTACCATCATGCTAGTAGGAGAGAGTTGAGCAGCTCCATACGGCAAACTCATGCCCGGCGGGAAACCCCAGTGTGAGAACGTGAGAAAGATGGTCAAACTTTTGTGGCCAGCGTGATGGTGAGTGTTGACACTTCAGTGAGAAGCCACTTCTCGTGCCTCGGGTGGGAAAGATGAGCCAGGGCAAGACAGATTGTCGGCGACCACACGAGGAATGAGTCCCCTTGCCCCTTACTGCATTTGCTGCAAGTGCAAATTGGCACAATGAAAGGGAGGTGGATATTTTCTCATAGTCCCTCTGCTTCCATCTTCTGGGAGAGGCTGTAGAGAATGGGTACAATTCCTTCCTTCGATGTTTGGGGGAATTCACCAGTAAACCCATCTGGACCTGGAGCTTTCTGTTTTGGAAGCTTATTCATGATTGGTTTCATGTCTTTAATACACATGGACCTATTCAAACGGTGTGCATTTTAGCACGTTATGTTGAGGAAGGGGTCCATTTCATTTAGGTAGTAGCATTTGTGGGCACAGACTTGTTTATCGTAATCCATCATCATCCTTTTAGTATCCGTGGGATCTGTAGTGACGTCCCCTCTTTGATTCCTTTCTTTTTTAACATTAATTCTTCTTTTTTTAATTGAAGTACAGTCAGTTGCAATGTGTCCATCTCTGGTGCACAGCACAGTGTCCCAGTCATGCATACACATACATAGTTCAATTTTCATAATCATTTCCATTAAAGGTTATTACAAGACATTGAATGTAGTTCCCTGTGTTTTACAGAAGAAATTCCGTTTTTTAATCTACTTTGATATGCAGTGGCTAACATTTGCAAATCTCAAACTCCCTAATTTATCCCTTCCCACCCCCTTCCCTCTTTCATTTCTGATATTAGTCATTTGTGCCTTCTCTCTTTTTTTCTTAGCTAGCCTGTCCAGACCTTTATCAATTTTACTGACGTCTTCAAAGAACGAGATTTTGATTTCTTTTTTTTCTCTCTGTGATTTCCTGCTTTCAATGTCATCGATTCCTACCCTCACTTTTATTATTTACTTTCTTCTGCTGACTTTGGATTTACATGGCTCTTCTTTTTTTTTTTTTTTTATTGAAGTAGGGTCAGTTGACAATGTTGTGTCCATTTCTGGTGCACAGCATCGTGGTTCAGTCTTACATACACATACGTATATTCCTTTTCATATTCTTTTCCATGTACGTTACTACAAGCTATTGAATATAGTTCCCTGTGCTGTACAGTAGGACCTTGCTGTTTATCTATTTTATATACAGTAGTGTGTATCTGATGATCCCAAACTCCAAAGTTATCCCTCACTCTCTTTCCCCTTTGGTAACTATAAGTTACCATAAGCCTCTACTTCATCTTGGGGAGATGGAATTCGGGAAGCTGCAGAGAAGTCTCAGCTTTGACCCTGGTCTCGTTGGGATGGGTTGGGGTCCAGTAGGGGACAGACCAGCAGAAAACCAAAGGGAGTCCTGTTTGGTGGAAGGCACAGGGGTGAGGCCTCTGGTACGTTCTTCAAAGGCGTCTTCATATCCTCAGCCACCTCCCTGTTCCTCCACTTTCCCAGCTCCTGCCCTCCCTGGTCAAGCTTCTCTCTTGTTCTAGAATCTCTGCAGTCTCTCTAGTTCTTGAGATCTCTGTGCCCAAAAGACAGAGAAGGAACGCTAGAGAGAGATAATCAATAGATGATAATAGATGATTCACACATAGATAGATACATGACAGATAGATTTGTAGATAGATCCTAGAGAGAGAGAGAGAGAGAGAGAGAGAGAGAGAGAGAGATAGATAGATAGATAGATAGATAGATAGATAGATAGATAGATAAATTGATAGATTGATAGATTGATTGATAGGATGGATGGATGGATGTTTGGATGGTTGGATGGATGGATGGATGGATAGATAGATACAAACATACATACATACATACATACATACTAAGTCTCTCATGTTAGACAGGGTTTCTCAGCCTCACACGACTGACATGGGGCTGAGTGACTCTCTGATGGGGGGCGTCCTGTGCACTGTGGGGTGTGGAGCTGCGTCTCTGGTCTCCACCCACCACGTGCCAGTAGCTCCCCCTTCCCAGTACGACAACCAGAAACGTCCCCAGGCCTTGCTGAGAGTCCCCTGGCAGGGATGACACAGCTGCCTGGCTGAGAACCCCTGGGCTAGGTCCACTCACTGTCACACCCTCTGGTACCTCTCCTACGTCCAGATGACCTGTCAATCAAGACTCTCGCTCAAACAAGTTTGAGTGTGTGTGTGATGGCATGAGATGTCGTGAAACCCCACCCAGTGCAGTCGGTTGGCCCAAAGCTGAAATCTCCTTGAGGTCAGTGTGGATCTACCTGCAGACAGACCCCTGTACCCCCCTCCCCACCAGCGCTGGAAGGGGTGCTGTGTCTGGGACCCCCAGGGCTGTGGGTTTCAGGAGTAGGAGGTGCAGGGGAGACACCTCACCCACTGTGGGCAGGAGACCTGGGCAGGAGAACTTCAAGCCTTTCTTCAGTCCCGGGGTGGACGGGGTTTCCACTCATCTGGGCTTCTGCAACGCTGGGCACCGTCTGAGTATGTCGGCCAACAAAGGGGGTCGCATGAGTCCATGTTACCCGTGAAATGCAGTTTTCCCATCTGTAACTGTGTCCTTCCTGCTCCATGTCACCGCTGAGACTGTGGCCGCGTCCTCCTCCCTTTCTGCTCCCCTGTGACCTCGCCCTTCCATGTTTATCTTTGCTTGGGGGAGGGCCTTCCCTCTGCTTTATTTTGCAGAATCATTGCTTTCACTTTCCAGAGTCTATCGGCTAAATTCTTCTTCTTTTCCCTTGTACGTTCGTTCCCGGGGCTGCTGTGGCCCTTGACCAGGGGGCTGGAACCACAGAGATTCAGTCTCTGTCCGTTCTGGAGACCAGAAGTCTGAGATCAAGGCGTCTGCAGGGCTGGGTGCTTCTGGAGGCTCCAGGGAAGAACGTGCCCCGGGCCCCTTGCCCACCTTCTGCTGTTTGCGGGGGGTCCTTGGATTACGGAGGTGTCACCTCCGTCTGTGCCTCCCTCCCCACGCGGCGTCTTCCTGTGTGCACCTGTGTGCATCCGAATGCTCCCTTTTCATGAGGTCCCCAGTCATACTGGACTCAGGTCCCAGCCTGCTTGCGCAGGACCTCATCTTAATGTCACTAATCACATCTACAAAGACCCTACTTGTAACTTAGGTCACATGCTGAGGTCTCGGGAGTTAGGATTTCAACATACAAATTTGGTTGGGGGCAGTCACAGTTCAGCCCATGACAACCACAGAGTTTCCGGTGTCTTTTGTGAGGTCCCCATGGTCGACCAGAAAACTCAAGGCAGCTTCTGCTGCTGAGCAGGACCGCAAGCATCGGCCATGTCCTGGGGTCATGGGCAAGAAGGGGGTCTCCCACATGAGGCTGGTGGTGCGGACACACAGCCTCCCCCCGGGTCCCAACTCTCATGGGAATGGTTAGCTCTTCTGGGCGCCATGGTCAGGTTCCCAACAAGCCTTGCGTTGCCTGGACTCCTGCAGGGTGGGCAGCCGGGGCAGTCTTCTCTCCAAGAAAGTGTCTGGCGGGGACGTGTCTGACACCACAAGCTTCTCCCCAGATGCACGGAAAGTCCAAAGAGATCTGAGAAAGGTTCTCCTTGGCGCCTGCTGTTGAATGGAACAAATGGGGGCCCGCAAAAGGCAAACCCACATCCTGGCCCTGGATCCTGTGAGTGTGATTTGTTTGGAAAGGGGCTTCTCTGCAGATGGGATGAAGTGAAGGACCTGGGAGGAGGTCCTCCTGGAGGAGGTGGCCTTACATCCAAGGACAGTGATCTCAGAAGAGACAGAAGAGGAGAGACGCAGACACAGAGGAGACGCCACGTGGAGACGGAGGCAGAGACGGGAGGGAGGCGGCCACCAGCCCAGGGATGGACGCCTGGGGCCCCCAGAAGCTGGAAGAGGCAGGAGGGACCCTCCCCTGGGGCCTCCGGAGGGAGCGCGGCCCTGGGACACCTTGACCTCAGACATCTGGCCTCCAGGACGGGGGGAGGATGAATCTCTGTTGTTTTGAACCACCCAGTTAGGGGTCACTTGTCAAAACTGCCCAGGACACCCCCCTCCCCAGTCACTGATGCACTTAATTCTTATGGTCACACCCCAGTTTACACCCCGGCGTCACCATCATTGGGTCACTTGGAACCGTGGCAAGCCTCGGAGGAGGAGTCAATAATCCCCATGTGACAGACGAGGACACTGAGGTCCGAGTGGGGGCCACACGCCCTGTGTTTTCCCAGCACTTCCTGCGTTGGGCACGTGCGAGTTTATTTTAGCTCGGTTGCATCATGGTGAGTCCTGGGTGCGGTCTCTAGGGAGGGAGCGGCCCTGGGTGTGAGAGGAATGGCCCGTGTGTGTCTGAACACGACTGAATATTCTGCTTAGACCAAGGCACCGTCCGCGTGGAGCGTCCGACATCACCGGCTCTCTGGAGCGGCGGTGGTCCTGGAAAGCTTTGGGGGTGTCTGAGTCTCCCAGGGCTGCCCTCGCAAAGCACCACAACGTGAGTGGAACCAAGACTCATGCAGCCCAGAAGGGAGGCCAGGCCACACTGACTGGGGTGGGGTCAGGACCTTCTTTTCCCCACTGTGAACTGAGCTCTGGGCACTCAGGAAACACGGGCTGTTATTATGCAAAAAACGCAGCAGGGATCCCTAAGGAGCCCTCACCCGTCTGACTCACAGGTGGTGTTGACTGTTTACCTTGTCACCTCCCCACTTGAGTAAGACGCATCTCAACATTTACAGAAGGACCAAACGTCTCAGCATCTCAGCATCGCACAGCTTCAGATGGGGAGTGGTCCCGGGCCGGGTGTAAGTGATAAGTGGTTTGATTCATGACAGCAAAAAGGTGGGAAAAACCCACATGTCCGTGGATGCATGGATAAACAGAACGGGGTCTGTGCACAGAGGGGAATACTACTCAGCCAGGAAAAGGAGTGACGCTCTGACACAGGCTGCAGCGTGGCTGGACCCTGGACACAAGATGCTCCGTGAGAGAAGCAGACACAGAAGGACAGACAGGGTGTGATTCCATTTACAGGAAACGCCCAGAACAGGCAACTCCATAGACACAGAAAGTGGGTTCGTGGTGCCAGGGGCTGGGGGACGGGGAGGGGAGTGGCTGCTCATGGGAACAGCTTTTCTTCAGGGATACCGAAAATCTTCCAGAAATAGTTATGATGAATGGAACACTTGGAGAACATGCACCTTGCATCGTAGGATATGTGAATTTTAATGTAATTTTTAAACGTGTGTCCACGCAGGCTGGGGAGGCGGGAGAGCGTGGGCTGACGGCCGTGGTGTGCAGGAATTCTTTTAAAGACGCCGGAATCTTTTAGATTCCAGGATCGCGCGATGGGGGCGCTTTGGGGGTGACTGCGTATCTGCAAATAGATGGAAAAGCACTGAAGTGTCCACGTTCCACGGTGGTGGCGGCTCTATGATGTGACAATTGTATGTCAGTAAAGCTGTTAAGAAGCAAGCTGGGCCAGGCGGGCGGGGGCGGGGCACACAGCAGCCCCGACAGGTGAGGAGCGGGGACCGGCTCTCAGATCTGCCCGCCGAGCACGCAGTTCCTTGCACAACAAAATGATGCAGCCTGCCAGCCGCCTGCCTTTTGCAAGAGCCACCTCTGCTCACCCAGCGCCTGGCAGAGCGTCGGGTGGCCACCAGCGACCGTTTTTCGCTGGTTTCATAAAATTTCCATCCTGCCGTGCCTCCCCCCACCGCCCACCCCGCCCCGCTCCGGGTCCAAACCGCAAACGCCTTGGGTTTCAGAGAAGCCGGTCGGTGTCTGTTAGAGAGGTCTTTATTAATCACCCGAGCTGCTCGGCAAGCCGACAGGCGCCGCCGTCCTGGGGGGCCAGACACCACGAGGCTGCAGGTGGCGGGGTGGAGGGGGCGGGGCCGGGGCCGGGCCGGGGCACAGGTGAAAGCAGCCGGTGGGGGCGCCACAGTGGGCGGGAGCAAGTTCAAGGCTGCAGGGAGAGGCTGCCGGTGGTGGTGGTGGGGGGCTCCCGCCACCCACATGGGCTTTCGGCAACCCCTGCTACCTTCCCCTCCCCGGGGCGGCCATGTGTTATGCAAATTTGCACCCTTTTGAAGCGCCCCCCTGGAGGTTACCACAGCACTTCTCAGTGCATTTGTAGCTGTTTGAGCAGAAATGTGAACAATGTTTCCCCAGATCCTGCCCTGGAATTCCAAATTCCTCTGCACCTCCATCCCATCGGAGGGAGATGCGTTTTCTGCCTCCAGGGCTGTCTACCCCTCCCTCATCTCAGACAACTTCCCCCCACCCCTCGCCTCCATGGACACCCGGCAGCCTCCTGCCCCGTCGCTCCCTGTGCCCTGTAAATTACTGGCAGCTCTCCGGCCCGTGCGTGTGAAGACGTACCTCCAGCCACGGCCTGAGGCCATCAGCATAAAGGCTATCGTGGTCAGCCGGGGCCGGGCAGGGTGGCACCCATGGGGACCCCAACAAGGACATGTCCCTTTTGCTGCTGAAGCCGAGGGGGGGCCGAGATGGCCCGCCGCAGGGAGCGGGGCCGGCCCACGGAAAACTGCAGGATCCGCACCTGGCCGTGCGCTTAGCGGAGTGGAAAACTTCCCACTCAAAGTGAAACTTGGGGCCATTTTTAAATGGGTTTGAGGAAGCTCTTTCTGCACATGCTGGCCACAGATGGCACGTCTCCAACAGAGGAAGAAACAGTAGGTCAGGCTTGCGATGGGCCTTGACATCCAGATAAGCTTTGAAGGCCTCATGCCGGCCTCCCCGGCAGCCCAGGGACCACGTTTCCGGCTAACACACGTGCGGGGCTGGACGCCCCCGTGACAGTTACAACCCACGCCCAGCTCACGGCCGTTGGGACAAATCAAGTTGCAGTGGGGACGGGAGCAGAGGGCACCCTGGGGGCAGAGCTCTGAGCGACATACAACGTGGGCCCCTGGAGCCTCAGAGTCCTCGTCTATGAAACGCAGCGTCTGCCTCGCCAGCTGCCAGCAGGGCGGCGGGGACCGTGGAACAGCACAGGGACTCTGACCCCCTGGTGCACGGAATTCAGGCCAGCCACTGGGACTTGTGTGGCCCGGCACCTCCGGCCAATTGCCCGTGTGAGACGCGCCGGCAGCCACGGCCGGAGGCCATCCGTGTGCCGGCTGTCTTGGTCGCCTCGGGCTGCGCTAACACGCAGCACCCCGGGCAGGGCGGCTTAAGCAGCACACATTTTTGTTTCTCATTTTTCGTCCTGGAGGCTGGAAGTCCGGGCTTAGGATGTCTGCAAGGCCATATTCTGGTGAAGACTCTCTTCCTGGCTTGCAGACCGCCCCGTAAGGGAGCATGGTGTGCCGGGAGGACTGTCAACTTGGCGTCACACGTGATGGTCCCTTGGGCAACTTTACAGCATCCTTGACCCCCGCCGGATGTCCCCACCCACGTGGCTCCAGGTCAGATGGCCCAACACGGGCGCCATCTCTGAAAGTGAGGAAAAAACAGTGATTTTTCTTTCTTCAAACTTCCTCCCCTCCCTCTCTCCCTCCCTCTTTCCTTTTTTTCTCTTTCTCTCTTTCTTTCTTTCACTTTCTCTCCTTCTCTCTTTCTATTTTTTCATGCCTTAAAGCGTGAAAGCTCTTTTCCCAGCATTTAAAGAAAAAGAAAGCTGGTATCATCCAGGTAGATACAGGACAGATAAAATGAAGGGACAAAGCCATCGCCCAGACTCTGGAAAAAAGCAAAAGAAGTGAACAGTGAGCTGCCTTTCAATTGCATTTACATAACAAATTACCAACAAAGTGAAACTTGGACCCCTTGTGCATGGGAGCTGGGGTGCACACAGCCCCAGGGGTCCCTTCACCCCCTATGGACGCTGACACCGTCTCCCCGTGGGTCTGAGGGACCGGCAATCAGGAGAAGGGTGCGTGGTCAGCTCTGCACATGTCTCTGTGTGGGAAGCAGCAAAAACAGAAGTTCAGGAGTGCAAATCTCAAGTTCCAGCTGTGGGAGGAGACAGCTCAGAACCCACTAGAGGAGCTTCCGTAGAGCGCTCAGGACAATAGATGTCGGCGGTCCCTGCACACGGCGGTGCCTCCCACTGGGTCCACACCGAGCTTTATCAGCAACGGGAAAACCAAACCCAGCTGCGAAAGAGTAGGCGGCTCTCCAGCCCTCATTCACAGCTGGGAAGCTCCATTTGTGGCGTGCCTTCACTGCCTGGAACAGACGGGGAGCTCCAAGCCTGCCCTTCAGAGTTCACAGAGCCCTTGGGGACCCGCCCAGGGTCCCCGGGGGAGCCTCGCAGCAGAGCCTGGAGTCCGACCCCCATCTCTGGACCCCTGGGCTGGGCACCTGTCCCTGTGTCGGGCTCCAACACGCAGGGTCCCTCCTGCAAATATGCACATAGCTGAGATGTGGGAAGATGCTGTGGACCAGGTCAGAAAGGTGTCATTCTTGCATGATGACTTTCCTTGAGGACTTAAGGTTGAATGTGCGCAGTTCAATATACGTGTACACACATGTATACAAACACAGGTGTATATATTTGCACATATACATATACACAAATGTGAAATATGACATATGAAAAGAAATTTATTTCAAGGAAGTGGCTCCCACGGTTGTGGGGCTGGTGAGTCTGCAATCTGCAGGGCCGGTGGGCAGGCTGGAGACCCAGGTGGGAGCTGACGCTGCCGTCTGGAGGCAGAGTTCCTTCTTCTCTGGGAAACCTCAGTGTTTGAGCTTAAGACCGTCACCGGATTGGACGAGGCCCACCATCATAGGCAGCACATTGTCTTTACTTCAAGTCAGCTGCTTGTGGACTTCAGTCAAACCTACAAAAAAAACATGTGCAAAGGCAGACAGCAACTTCCTAGCCCGACAAAGACACCCCAGGGGAAGCTGCCAGAGGGTCCGGGGAACCCCCCGCTCCATTGGCACTCTTAGCCATTCTCCAGTGAGCCTGAAACTGCTCCAAAATAAAGGTTCAAGTCAAAGTCAGAACCTTAAACCTGGAGTAGAAATAAATATGATGGGGAAACTCTCTGTCTCTGTCTTTCCTCTCTCTCTCTCTCTTGAAAATCTCTTTCCCTTTCTTTCTCTTTTTCTTTCTGACTGTGGCAAAGTTCACCCGACATAAAATTACCCCTTTCAAAGTGTGCAGTTCACCAGCACTTGGCATCTGCGCCGTCTCTGCCTAGTTTCAGAACACTTTCATCTCTGTGGGGCTGATGACAACATTTTGAAGATCACCCCCACTTGGGTTTCTCCATCTGCCCGTCTCGGTGAACCCACCAGAAATTATCAAAAGGTACAACCGAGTATTAAAGCCCTCTTTTTATTTTGCTTGTTTAATGTTTTATTTATTTTGTTTAGGTTTTTTTTTTTTTTTTTTTTTTTGCGGGGGAGGTAATTAGGTTTATTTATTTTTAGAAGCAGCACTGGGGATTGAACCCAGGATCTCATGTGTGATAAACATGCATGCTTACACTGAACTAGAGCCTCCCCTGCTAAAGCCTGATTTTTAAAATCTCTGCTGACCACACAGGGATGGACCCCGGGCAGGCAGAGCCCAGGACAGACACGCTCACTCCTCCTCTGCCCGGACCTCCAGCCGGGCCCGCACCGGGCAGCAGCAGCTCACAGACACTGCACAGGTGGGGCCCGATCTGGGCCACCAAAGAGGGGGAACAAAGGCTCAGAGAAACCTGTGAGCCAAGTAAATACCCCTAATACTTCTGTTCTGAAGTTCCCAGAGTTTGCAGTTTCCCCCATTCCTATAATATACATTCGGCTTGCATCCTTCCTCTGCCACTAAACTGCCCACACTCTGTGCAGGGACAGCTCCGGGATCTAATTCAGGAGTCAAGGAAAGGACAAAGGTGTCACATGCCCACGGCAACGGTGACACCTGTCCGCTGTTCTGTCTTCCGCGTGGTTTGCAGCGGGATGGGCGGCCGGTCCTGGGAAGTACCGCGGGGTCCTGCTTCCTGTACTCTGTGCACTTCCCAGGAGGCTGGGGTTTCAAAACCACGCCAGGGACGTGTGTGTCGTTGTCCGGTGGGGACGCTGGGTCTCGAAGCAAGGACTTGAGGTGACCGACCGTCAGACACTGTTCCCTCCAACCATGGATGCTTGAAGCGTCCCAGGGGAGGCACCTGCGCGGCCTTTGGTGGAGGAGCAGAGGACTCACTGCATGGTCTTGGGGAGCTGCCAGGACCCCCCTGTCAGGGCGGGGGCCAAGCAGGGGATCTGCTCGTCTTTGGAGGTTGGGGACGTGATCCCAGCCCACTTGCAACCCCCTTTCTGGTTTGCACGTCCTGCTGAGGCTACGGATGCTGTTATAATAGGGGATCCAAATCCGTCACAGAAAAGCCCACTGCGGGGGAGGCAGGAGGGAGGGAGGAGACAGGGGAGGTGTCTCATGGACCCCAACATCCCCTCTCTGTCCCAAATAAGCAGCTCCCCATGGGTGCTATGGGAATGGGGCCCCAGATGTGGAAGGGAGCAGAGCTGGGCTGTTGGTGGGGGGTGAGGTGTTACAGGTAGAAGCCCAGAGGCCAGGCACAGGGTGACAGTAATCAAAGTGCTGGGACCCCAATGCCGGTGGCACAGCACCCCCGTCTGGCTGGGGTGGCCGCCAGAGACACCCAGCACAGCCCCAAGGTCTTGGGATCCTGACTTAAACACCACGTGTGCCGGTGAGGAAACCAGGGCTCAGAGAAGCTACTTTGCAGCTTGGAAAGAGGGTCAGTCCCTTTGGTTCCTTTGTAACCTTGGACCTCCTCCGTCGCACTCCCCTCCATCCTCATGGCCCCAGTATTGAAGCTGGTGCACCGGGCATTGCAGCACACTCCCTGTGCTTCCAAGTGCAGTCCAGGGTAGAAGGGCAGGTGTCCTAACCCCCATCCTGGGTCGGGACCCTGGGAAGACTCTGGTGGGTATTTTTAAATTGTTGCTTCTGCTTCTGTGTGTGATGGGGGCCTTCAGGATTTAGCATCTATGGGGTCTGGGATACGGGAGAGGGAGTGAAGAGGGAACAGGAGGGAGGGAAGCCAGGGCGCAGGCCAGCCCCCTCTCGGAGTGGGTTCCACCCCTCTCACCCCCGGTGCCACCCCTTTGCCTTGCAGCTCAGCCCCCCGGAGCCCCCGGCACCGGCGCCAAGATGGACATGAACATGTCGCGTCCGGACAACGCCACCCTCCTGATGCTGCGGGACCCGGCCATCGCAGTGGTCCTGCCCGTGGTGTACTCGCTGGTGGCGCTGGTCAGCATCCCCGGGAACCTGTTCTCCCTGTGGGTGCTGTGCCGGCACATCGGCCCCAAGACGCCGTCGGTCATCTTCATGATCAACCTGAGCGTCACGGACCTGATGCTGGCCAGCGTGCTCCCGTTCCAGATCTACTACCACTGCAACGGCAACCACTGGGTGTTCGGGGAGCTGCTGTGCAACGTGGTGACCGTGGCCTTCTACGCCAACATGTACTCCTCCATCCTCACCATGACCTGCATCAGCGTGGACCGCTTCCTGGGCGTCGTCTACCCGCTGGCCTCCGTGGCCTGGCGCCGCCGCCGCTACGCCGTGGCCGCCTGCGCCGGCACGTGGCTGCTGCTGCTGGCCGCCCTGTCCCCGCTGGCCCGCACTGACCTGACGTACACGGTGCACGCGCTCGGCATCGTCACCTGCTTCGACGTGCTCAAGTCCACCATGCTGCCCAGCGTGGCCACGTGGGCCGTCTTCCTCTTCACGCTGTTCATCGTGCTCTTCCTCATCCCCTTCGTGGTCACCGTGGCCTGCTACACGGCCACCATCCTCACGCTGCTGCGGACGCCCGAGCACCCGGAGGGCCAGGGCCAGAGGCGGCGCGCCGTGGGGCTGGCCGCCGTGGTGCTGCTGGCCTTCGTCACCTGCTTCGCGCCCAACAACTTCGTGCTGCTCGTGCACATGGTCAGCCGCCTGTTCCTGGGCCACAGCTATTACCACGTGTACAAGCTCACGCTCTGCCTGAGCTGCCTGAACAACTGCCTGGACCCCTTCGTCTACTACTTCGCCTCGCACGAGTTCCAGCTGCGGCTGCGGGACTACCTGGGCTACGGGCCGCTGCCCGCCGACAGCCTGGACACCGCACGCCGGGACAGCCTCTTCTCCGCGCGGACGCTGTCGGCGCGCTCCGTGGCCAGTGCCCAAGCCGACGGGCCCGAGGCGGCCGGCCGGCCCTGCTTCCAGAGGCAGGAGAGCGTGTTCTGAGCCGGGCGCCTCTGGGGCAGCGGGCAGACGGCGGTGGACCCCATCTTCCCCTCCATCCTCCCCTCCATCCCCCTGTCCACCCTCCCCTCCATTCCCCGTCCATCCCCTCCTCTATCCTCCCCTCCATCCTCCCCTCCATCTCCCCGTCCATCTCCCCTCCATCCTCCTGTCCATCCCCTCATCCCCCCTCCATCCCCCATCCCCCCTCCATCCTCCCGTCCATCTCCCCTCCATCCTCCCCTCCATCCCCCGCCCATCCCCCTCCATCCTCCCCTCCATCCTTCCTTCCTTCCAGCCCTCCTCCCTCCCTTCCTCCACCGCCGTCGCACAGGCCGCCCCCACTTTGTGGTCGAGTGGGTGACTGGCCAGCCCAGCTACGTCCTCCTGGGGCCCTCAACATCCCAGTAGCCTGGCTGCCTGCCCACTCCCTGTGCTGGGGTGTGAGGGCCCCTCTGCTCCCCTAGCCTCATGGAGCCCCCCAACCTCGTGGTCAATTCGGCCTTGGTCACTCTGGGAGCTGGGATTCAGCCAGATGACCTTGGACAGGCACCTTCAGCCCCCACCATCCTCCTGGGGTTCACAGGTCCCCCCCGACATCACCTGGTCCCCCCAAGAGCCAAGCAAACAGGGGGGCTTCCAGAGCACTCGGTCACTCTGGGCCTTCGAGGGTCAGTTTCTACCTAAGTGTCCACAAGTGGGAACCCCCAGAGGGGAAGGAGATTGGGCCAGGAGGTGTGGATCAGGCCACCCTGACCGAGGGTCTCTGGGTGGGTGAGACATTGCTAAGGACAATGAGTGTTGAGGCTCCCTGACATGTTTGGGGTACAGCTCGCCTTGGGGCCCCCTCCGGCCTGTTCTGTGGCTCCCCCATCCCAGCTGAGAGCCCCAGGCCACGGCAAGTCCTCCTGGGCTCTGGGGTTGCTGCTGGGGTCGGAGCTGGCCTGACCGGTGAGATCCTTTGGGGACCAGGCACTGACCAAACAGGCCACAGGAGGGCCCGCTGGCCTGGTCAGCACCCGGATGCACCTGTGCAGCCCCCATACGTGGGCTGCTTTGGGAAAAGGAGGGGCCCAGCCCCCAGGGCATTCTTGGGAGGCACGTTCTTGGCAGGCTGGGATTTGCCTGAAACAACGTTTCGGGAACTTTGTACGTCACAAGGAGACACACAGAATTGGGTTCAGGGCTCCCTTGGAAGTGAAAACAGCCCTGCAGCGTATAAGGTGAGACCTGCGAGGGGCCAGAGGGCGGGGTCTCTGGGACCTCCAGCTGGAGTGGCCGTGGGGCAGGACCCCCCCCCCCCACTGTGGGTCAGAAATGATGGTGGAGATCAGGAGCTGATGTTCTGGGGATGCCTGGCCCGCCATCACTGCTTTGGAAGTAGGAAGACACGTGCACTGGGGTGAACGGTGTCCCCCCAGAATCCATGTCTGCCCGCAACCTCGCAGTGTGACCTATGGCATTGGTGTGGCCCTGCATCCAAGGACAGTGACCTTAGAAGAGACAGAAGAGACACAGACACAGAGGAGACGCCCCGTGGAGACGGAGGCAGAGACGGGAGGGAGGCGGCCACCAGCCCAGGGATGGACACCTGGAGCCCCCAGAAGCTGGAAGAGGCAGGAGGGACCCTCCCCTGGAGCCTCGGCAGGGAGCGCAGCCCTGGGACACCTTGACCTCAGACGTCTGGTCTCCAGGACCAGGGGAGGATGGGTGCCTGTGGTCTTAAGCCCCTACCTTGGGGTCATTTGTTACCGCTGCCCCAGGACACAGACACTGAAATTCTGAGGCCGTGACTCTGGCCCCTGGCTGGGTGATTGCAGGCAGCCTTGTGCCCAATGCCGGCTCTGGGCGGGGCTGGGAGGGGGCGGTGCTTTGTGGATCCAACCCTTTGGCTTAGAGGAGCAGCCTAGGGGTCCCCTCCGTCCCCCTCCACGTGTTTGCAGGGAGGCGAGAGACACCCTCCAGAGCCTTCGGAGAGACGGCTGGACACGCCCCTAAGAAAAGAGCCCAGCCTCCCAGGCCAGGGACAGGAAGAAAGCTGGTGTTCGGGACCCCCATCGTCCACGGAGGGTGTGCCATGGCCCGCTCTTCCCGACTGTCCCAAAGCCGAACCCTAGAAAGCCAAGCTGAGTTGGCAGCAGCCTGGGGGCGGAAACCCTGAGCCGTTGAGCCGCCCGCACCCACGCTCCGGGTGTGGGCCTCCGGCGTCTGATGCTACAAAGCTGTGAAAAACCTCAAACCACCCTCACGGAGCCTTTCTCTGCTGCAGCGTGAAGATGTGTTGCCGCCTGGATTCAGCGGGAGCCGGCCTCGTGCGCAACCGCCTCCGCCGGCGGGCGTCACGTCCCTGCGGCCGTCCGGTCACGGGCCGCACGGCCCCGCCAGCCAAGGTCCGAGTTTTGCCACCACTGTCAGCACTACTTGGTTGTGTGGCCGGTCGGCCAGCCATTAGGTCTGCGTCCTGGGGGCCCCCAGTTCCGCTGAAGTGACTGGGGGGGGGGGGTCCAACAGCATCTTTCGAATTGCTGGGAATTTCCATGCGGAAGCGGGGTGACCATTAGTCTGTCCGAGGGGTCTGTCTGATAACCTGAAAACTCCACGGCTGGACTTTTTGCTCCTGTTTCCATTTTAATAATGGGGTGTGTGTGTGTGTGTATGTGTGTGTGTGTTTTCCCCACACAGTTGCTCAATGTGTTGACCAGGTAACTCTCCCGTAAGGATATGTGTGTACTTAAATAGAGATTAAAAAAAAGAAAAGATGTGGGTGGTGTGATTTGGCTCTTGCAAGGGTGTGGGGACAGGGCGCCACAAAGAGAAACACGTCCATGAGTTATTCCAGTGCAGAGGGCAAACGCCCTTCTCTCTGCATTTTCTGAGACCCCCCTCCCTTCCAAAGACGCCCCCCATCTCACGCCGGAACCACCAGCCCCCTGGAGCTTCAGTGACTGCGGAATCTGGCTGCTCTGAGCACCCGGTGCGAGCACCGGGCAGCGGAACGCGGGCGGGGGCGTGCGGTGGAATCGATTTGTCGGGTGGGCTCTGTTAAAAGCTCGGATGCTGAGAATGTATGTAAAAATAGTCCCATGACGGCAAACGCTAGGTTTACATACAAGAGCAAACACACTCACACATACACACATACCCGTACATGCCTGCACACGTCTGTGTGCGCGCACACACACACGCACGTTTCCCACGCGTGTGTTTCATCATATCACTCTCTTCACGTCAGCCTATTTGAAAACACCCAGGCTCAAAACCTGT